>NC_087213.1:10495557-10515557 GCF_015104395.2 Macrobrachium nipponense | reverse complement strand
TTATTGTGGACCCTTTAGAACAATAATAATAATAATAATAATAATAATACAACAAATCAACCATAATAATATTAGTAGTAGTAATTGTAATAACTAACTGATCGCATAAGTAATAAAAAAAGAGCATCCAGGGACCGTAAACTACCGCCAGGGCTAAGCAATCCACACGAACTCAACTACCGGCCCTCAAAACTATTAGCAAATAAAACGTTCTTGCCAACGAAAGTCATGTCTATTTCTGTGGCAGTTTTAATCTCTTTTGTGAGCAATGCAACGCGTCAGATTCATATAGAAAACATATAGTAAACTTGAGATCACTGCCTATAGGCTTTTAACTAGACAGCACCAAGACTGCCTACTATGTCAACGCGAAAATTTATAGATACCTCTATATAAAAAAAAAGTGGAAAAATCTTCGATTCAGGAAAGATTCCACCCGACAATCTAATCAGCTTTCCTCTGGGCCATAGCAGAACCATTCGTAACCTTTCGAAATCTTGTAGTCAGATCGACAAACAGGCAATCAGGAAAGGAAGAATGTATACTCTCCATTGCAAGCAGACAAACATAAAAGTTAGAAATGGAAGAAATAGTAGACCACTTGTTTATAATGTCCATAATAACTAATGGAATAACTAATGACTCAAAATAAAAGTTACAAACGCGAGATAGAAGGAACCGTAGAACTTTCCTTTGGAGTTTGTTCACGAGAGAATATTAATAAAAAAAAAAGATATTATGCACAATAAATGATGAAAGTGTTATAATTTATAACTAATAACCTTAGCACTTTCAGGCACAAACAAGCAGGAATGATAACTAACCCATCGAAACAACCCATTTACTCATGTTTGAACTGAAATGAATATAGCATTTAGGACAAAGGCCAAGCACTGGGACCAATGAGGCCATTCAGCGCTGAAACGAAAATTGACAGTAAAAGTTTGAAAGGTGTAAAAGGAGGAAAACCTCGCAGTTGCACTATGAATCAGCTGTTAGGAGAGGGTGGAAAGTAAGATAGAAGAGAATACGAAAAGAGGTACAGTAAAAGGAGATGTACCTGAGGTACAGTAAAAGGAAAGAAAGGAGATGTACCCATGTTTTACATCATAACGATTATTTTTAGTTTTTGTTAGGGGGTTGGGGGGGGGGTGGGGGAATAGGTAAATACAACACCGCTGTATTGCAGAGCAAGGACAGGGCAATCAAAATGATAAAATCATAATCACAACATGGCAATTATATCGCCCAAACCAGAGTAAATATCACGCCAACGGGCGTGGTATGTGCTCCATTTTATTTGCTAGACTTGTTGCTTTTGTTGCTCTTTATTTGTTCCACTTGTTTCCTTTGTTATGCTTTATTTGCTTGACTTGCTTTTGTTATTTTCATTTGCTTGACTTCTTGCTTTTATTTGTTTGCCTTTGCTTTTGTTTCTCTTTCTTTGTTCTTCTAGTTCCCTTTGTTATGCTTTATTTGCTTGACTTTTTGCTTTTGTTACTTTTTATCAACTTGACTTGTTGCTTTTATTTCCTTGGCTTTGCTTTTGTTACGCTTTATTTGCTTCAACTGTTTCTTTTGTTACACTTTATATGCTTGACTTGTTGCTTTTGTTACTTTTTATTTGCTTCAACTGTTGCTTTTGTTACACTTTATTTTATTGATTTGTTGTTTTTATTTGCCTGATTTCTTGTTTTTGTTACTTATTTAACTGTTGCTTTTGTTAAGCTGGTGTTTTTTTATTGTTTTATTTGCTTGACTGTTTGCTTTTGTTTTGCTTTATTTACTTGGCTTGTTGCTTTTGTTAAGCCTGTTTGTACAAACTTGTTGCTTTTATAGTTCAGTTTATTTCATTTCCTGTTTCTCCCTTAGCTGTCTTCTTCCTTTTTTTCTGTCCTTTGCGTTTGGGTACCGGTTTTGCAAGTTCACCCAAAATATCAAAATTTCAAAATGGCTCGAAGGTCAACGTTCACTCAATCTCTCATTCATCTCCAAGTCATCATCATCATCGCCTTCATCATATTCCTTTGCCCATCTATTTATCATCTCATCCGTTCTTCCTTTCCTCTTCCACTTCAAACATCTCTTTCAATATTTTTTTACTCATTCTTTCATTCGCGGTTTCTAACATCTCTCATTCATCCTTTCTTTCCTCTCCCACTTCCATCATGGTTCAATCTTTCTTTCTATTTTCAATTCATTCGCCTCATTCATTCTCCTTTCTCTCTCTTCACTTCGTTCGCCTCAAAACATTCTTCCTTTCTCCATCTTCTTCCTACTTCCTACACATCTTTCGTCTCCCCCCCCCTTTTTTTTTATGTAAAAAAAAAAATATTGAGATGGCTTTGTCTGTCCGTCTGCACTTTTTATGTCCGTCCTCAGATCTTAACAACTACTGAGGCTAGAGGGCTGCAAATTGGTAGGTTGATCATCCACCCTCCAATCATCAAACATACCAAATTACAGCCCTCTAGCTTCTGTAGTTTTAATTTATTTAAGGTTAAAGTTAGCCAGGATCATGCGTGTGGCAACGCTATAGAACAGGCCACCACTGGGGCGTGGCTTTAAGTTTCTTGGGCCGCGGCTCATACAGCATTATACCGGCACCACCAAGAGATAGATATATTTTCAGTGACCTTGATTACACGCTGTATAGAAAACTCTATTGCGCCGAAGCGCATTTTTTACTAGTTTAGGTAAGTGACTAGAGGACATGCGAAGAGTACAAGAAATACGAGATATACAAGAAAAGTCTGAAAAAGATGAGAGAACATAAATTAATGGAAGTTGGGTATACGATGTAGAAGATGAGGATAATAGGAATACGGGGTCAGTCGAGTAGGAATGGATGGCTGATAAAGAGTAAATAAGGAAAAACTTCTGAGAAGAAAAGGGAGAATTAAGAGATCATAAGAAATACATGAAATTCTGAAGTGGATGAGATAAGGCAAGTTAATAGAAGATAGTATATGAAGTAGAAGATGAGGATAAAAGGAATACGGGATACGCCCAATGAGAATGAAAGGCTAATACATAGGAATAAGGAAAGTCTATGAAGAGGAACAGGCGAACTGCAGAAGAACAGAGAACACGAGAAAAGAGAGGAAAAGTCTACGAAGACAAACAAGAAAACAGACTAGGGTAAAGAGAGCATGAAAAAAGTAAGGAAATAAGGAAATTCTATGGAAAGGCAAAGGAGAACAAACCAGGGAAAAGAGACCACGAGAAAAGTAAGGAAGTAACGAGTATATGAAGAGGAATAAGGGAACTGAGGAAAGTAAAGAGAACATAGGAGAAGTAAAAAATAAAGCCTACGAAGAAAAGGGAAGTTAAAAAAAAGAATTACTGAATAAAAGGAATAAGGGAATACGGGAAGAGGAAAGTATAGAGAACATAGGAGAAGTAAGAAAAGTCTACTAAGAAATGGGAAGTAAACAAAAAAGAATTATTGGTATAAAGGAATAAAAGAATAGGGGAATTGGGAAAAGTACAGAGAACATAGGTGAAGTAAGAAAAGCCTACGAAGAAAAGGGAAGCAAAAAAAAGAATTACTGGAATAAATGAAGAAAGGAATAGAGAAAAATAAAGAGAATATAGAAGAAGTAAGAAAAGCCTACGAAGAAGAGGGAAGTAAAGAAAAGAGAATAACTGGAATAAAGGAAGAAAGGAATAGGGAATCGAGGAAAGCATAGAGAACATAAAAGTAAGAAAAGTCCTACGAAGAAAAGGGAAGTGAAAAGAAAAAAAAGGAATTACTGGAAGAAAGGAATTGGGGAATTGAGGAAAGCATAGAGAACACAGGAGAAGTAAGAAAAGCCTACGAAGAACAGGGAAGTAAAAAAAAGAATTATTGGAATAAATGACGAAAGGAATAGAGGAAAACATAGGGAACACAGGAGAAGTAAAAAGAGCCTACGAAGAAAAGGGAAGCAAATAAAAAAAAAAAAAAAAAAGAATTACTGGAATGAAGGAGAGTCCAAAGTGGAAGGAGGAGCATGGGGAATATGAGATGCTGGGCGGATTATTCAGGGCAAACCAGTCACGTACGGGCAAGTCCCGTCATTGATCACGCATTGAACCAGCTCGAAGTGGGTTAGAATAAAGCCAGGCGCCCATCTGAGGAGAGGTGGGGTGGGATGTAAGGTAGTGGAATGAGGCTCACAGTCACGTCCAGTCATCCGAGGGGAAATGTAAAAAAAAAGTAAATAAATAAATATATAAAACAAGGAAGGAGAGGGCGCTGATGATCAAGACCATTCAGAGGGCACTCGTTATCTGGCCTCGATGAGGAAGATGATAAGGACTGTTATCACTGGCAACATTACTCAAATTGTGTCGACATTCGTGGACACCTTTGTACGAAGGGACTAAAAATACAGCGAACAGAATAAAAATGACAGAGGATTTATCAACGAAAAGAGGAATCTAGTAATAAATGCAGGTGCTCACCTATGTGACAAGGAAAATATGACAGGCTCTCAGAAGTGATCTGAGCATCAGTATATTGCCTACTTCATTATTATAATTAATATTATTCAGAAGAGGAACCCTATTCATATAAGTAGAACAAGCCCACAGGGCCGACTTGAAATTCGGGCTTCGAAGGAATATGGTGTACATTACACGCACACACACACACACACACACACACACACAGAGAGAGAGAGAGAGAGAGAGAGAGAGAGAGAGAGAGAAGAGAGAGGAACTGTTTTTCTCTCGCTCTCTTCTTCCTCCATCAAGTCAACTGACAACCATGTGTATATTTCACTGCCTAAGTCAACCGACGATCCTTTGGCTTTTTAACAATACGCGTTCATGACGTGAGCTTGAGGTGGCTTTGAAAAATGCCAGTTTCCCGCCTGTTACGAATTATTCAACATGAATCTAACAACTGGAAATTTTAGTTACATAAAACAATCCTCTTTTCAAGGTACGTACAGCCTACTACTTCTACTCTGGTTACTGTTTTTGTCTTTGAACGATTTTAACAGCCGAATATAAATAATAAAGAATACAGTTATTACTATCAACAAGGCCACAAGTAAGAAAAAAAAATCTGGTAAAAAAAAAGTTGTAGAAACCTATGACTCGAATTACTGAATCAAGGAGGTATCATCATAATAATCATCCAAAGGCATGTGATCAATAATGACATTTGCATTCTCCACTGAACTCAACCTTGCCCTTGCGAAAGTTTGTATTTTCTATGAAACAAATACATTCAAAACATGGTGAATATAGCGAAATCCCTTTCTATATATACAAGCTATATCCTTTTTTATGACATCTTATAAAGATAGCCCCACAGTTATTAAAAGCATGGACCTTACACGTTCACCTGACATTAACAATAGAATAAATAAGAGCTTGGGTTAATTGAGCATTCATTTACATGGCATTGTGACAAATTTAAAATGGAGTTATTTATTAACATTTCAATTGTGAATCAAACTTACGCCATGTAGTGAGAGTAACACCCAAACCCCAGCCCCGCCCCCTTGGCAACTGCTGGTACTTCGAGGGCTTCCAATTGAGATAATTTCTTATGTTTTGAGTTAGTGAAAGCTATTAGCCACTTCAGCAGATTCCTCTTAGTACATTTTTCTCTGGCGATGACTGTGTTGTCTTTCGTATGATGGAGACCAAAGCTCTCTCTCTCTCTCTCTCTCTCTCTCTCTCTCTCTCTCTCTCTCTCTCAAACAGGTGACTTGTGTAATATTCCTACTACTCTCTCACTCCACTGGCATCCTAGGAAATATATATATATATATATATATATATATATATATATATATATATATATATATATATATATATATATATATGTATGTATGTATGTGTGTGTGTGTGTGTGTGTAATAACGTAATAATATATGTAGTGAAATTATGACAACAAACTATAAGGAACAATAGTATGTTACCTATACTCGGTTTTTTTCATCTGTCCACCCGCCTGTGGTGTTTGCGCATGGTAACACTGCGTCCCGGCTATAGATAGTTACATTAGGCTTACATTCAACAATAATAACAACATCCTATTTCGAATATTAACGGTGTAATTCGCATACAGTAAATTATTAAAACACTTTTCAGTTGCAAATGTACAACCAGATATCCTTTTATTTACCTAAAACTTACACAAAGCATAACTATCTAAAGCCAGGGACGCAGTGTTACCATACGCAAACACCGCAGGCGGGTGGACAGATGGAAAAAAAACAGAGTATAGTGATGAAGGAGTGACACGTTACCCGAGTGGAATGTTCACGAAAAAAGATGCTGAGCTAAGCTTCTTGCTTCATCACTAGTTAAAACTGAAATAATTCAAACGGTATCATATAAGCTTTACTATTGTTATGATTGTTATTATGCCTATTATAATTTAAAATACACATTCATAGTTACGCTATTACACATGCAAGCACACACAATCATGAAAGCATGATTTAAAATACTGGAAAACTTCTAAGATACATACAATTTCTGGAGTAGATCCAACCATCTTTTCATGTCAACCAATGCATGATTATAATAGAGACTGACGAAGAACCGAGTCAGTTTACGAGACAAAATTCATCGAGGAAGTCTCCGAAGAACAGAATATGGAATGTAGGCCAAAGGCCAAGCTCTTGGACCTATGAGGTCGCTCAACGCTGAAAGGAAAATTAAGAGATTTCAAAGGTGGAAAGTCGATGAAAGAGAGAGAATATGAACGGGGTTAACAGTAAAAGGAATGACAGAGGTCGTAGCTAGGGGCCGAAGGGACGCTGCAAAGGCCCTTAAGTCATGCCTACAGTGCACCACGTGAGATGCAACGACGGCACGACCCTCTTACGAGGAAGATCTCGGAAGGATTAAGTCAGATGATAATTGGCATTTCCAAATGCGACCCGAGACCTGTTAAGGTGAGAGAGAGAGAGAGAGAGAGCAAGGCTGCATTGGATGAGGCAACAGCGTCTGCAGCAAAGTTCGACATCCAGCATTTTTCCACTTGGAAGTTTTGAGAGGCTTAGGTCACTGGAACTATGACACTCTCAGTCAGGTGGTTGGCCGTCTTTCTCGCAAAGGGAATCAAAGCAAGAGCTTGGTACTCTTGTTTGCAAAAAACAAGTTTGTTTACGGCCGTTTATTATTATGACTTATCCCGTGTATATTTAATTTTGTGTACATTATGTCTACATTGTTTACCTCTGTATATGGCCCTGAAGTGAAATAAGGTATATTATTTGTTATTATTATTATTATTATTATTATTATTATTATTATTATTATTATTATTATTCATAATAATCTCATAATAGCATGAGTTACCAAAATGGCGAAAAATCCAAAGTGGTGTTGATGTAAATATACTATATTAGAAATATATTTGCAAACAAGAGCTTTCGAGAACCTGGTCAATTCTCCTTCTTCTGTGGATTTCTTCACCATTATTATTATTATTATTATTATTATTATTATTATTATTATTATTATTATTATTATTATTATTATTATTATATCATATTGTTGTTGTTACATCACAGGACTTACACAACATTTCCTTAGGGATATTTTCGAAACCCTTCAAAAATTCTTTCACATTCTTACTGCTCTTGCTTCCATCGTTCTTTACATCCACCCCTCCCTTCCATCGCTATCTCTTACACACACACACACAAACAACTCCATAGGCCTGGCTCGTCACCCAACACCCCCCCCCCCCCCTCCCCCCTATCCTTCCCCCAGTCCCTCCGTCACGCTCTCCTCTTCCCCAACCACGTGGACATGTGAGGCTACTGAATGGATGGAAATATCCAGGGTCAGAGAGAATCCCGCGGTCTGGCCAAGATGCCACACGGACTCTATAAATACGAATTGCCTAGTTTTGACTCCAGGGTGGAAAGCACACCAAGATAACTCCGCAAAGATGATGGCGCTTTCGAGGAAAAATTCCTTTGAAGTCATCTACAAATATTCTAGGTCACAAAAATTCGAAGGGGTAGTTTCGTCAATATTTTATATTCGGATACAAACAGCACAATTCCCAGTCACTGTAAAGATGACGATACTGCTGTTCATAACCAAACAGAAGTGATTGTCATCTTATTCACTTCACTGACGACAACAGGAGCGAATTCCTGGCGTTGCAACACGATCTAAGTCGTCGAGTATTTTTATCACCTGACCAGCGGCAGAGAAAGATCCGTATTTGTCCCATATCGATCTATTCTGCATGGAAATGCACCTCGATCGCGTTCACCAACGAATTCCTTGAAATCCAAAGACCCAGTTCTCGGTGGCGTCAAATAAAAACATATTAATAATCATCCCGCGGCAGGGATAATATATGTAACAGTAGCATTACCTGTCGGGCGAAACCTTCAAGAATAGAGAAAAAAAAAGGAAAGAAAACAGCTGCCAAGTCTGCAAACCTTAGGTTCATGTGGCGGTGTTCGTCCTGCAAGGGGGCCCTTTCTCAGGCAAGCACTTCATTCATTCATAAGAACACCTGTTCCCAAATGAAGGTCTGGGGCATAGGACGAAGGGGGAAGGGTGTGGGGGAAGGGGGGGGAGGGGGTAAAGGGGTGAATGAGAGACTGACTTTGACCACTCCCAGTCCATGCTTGAAGTGGCCCTCAGACGCCTTTCGGTCTTGTGCATACAACTCTTTTACGCGCCACGAAAACTCGAACGCCCCCGTTTTCTGTGATCCAGGCGGGAAAAGGGGGTTACAAGAAGAAGGGAAGGGGAAGGGGAAGGGGGAGGAGGAAAAGGAGGAGGAGGAGGCGGCGAGGGAGGAGGGCCATGAAGGGTTTAAAGGGAGTCATGAGGTGGAGTTGATGGAAGCGGACTCGAAGGCGAGGAGGAAGAAACGACCAGAAAGAACTCCAACCACTGGCTGATCGAGGAAGTACTTACTCTGTGTGTGGCACCTGGAGGTCGTCGTCGTGGTCGTAGACTGCTAATATCGCGGGTAAGCAGGCGAGGAAGACTATCACGAGAGCTGTCCATCGCTGGAGCATGGATAGGGAATCCCACCACCTCACTTTATGCCTCATCTTGGCTGTGTACCGAAAAACCAGGTCAGATTATGATCACCCTTTAACACACAACAACACCACCACCACTACTACTAGTAGCTAGTAGTAGCACTCAGGCTACCTCACTAACACCGATCATCGCTCAGTTGGCCCTTTTTTGACTTTTAAAAACCCCCAAAAAAGTTTTTTCGGTACAGCACCACAAACACCCACTGCAGCAGACTTCTTTCTGCACGACCCGAGACCTCAAGCTTTTGACCCGGGTTGACCTCTACTTAGCGGGCAGTAGTAAATAGAGTGGAGGGCGGGGCGGTGGCTTTTTACACAAAGTTCATGTCAAAGAGAGAGAGAAGGGGAGTGTTGGTCAACCCCACGGAGTTCAGCTCTAGGACTGGCAGGCAGCCGCAGTCACTGACGGGATCTCAGCCACTGTCGCGCCTCTCTAGCCAACGATCAATAAAAATAGCTGCGCGGCACCGCACCCCACTCCCCGGGCTCGGTGGCTTGGCGCTCCCCGTTCCCTGTGCTCGCGCTACCGATCAATCCCCTGGTTGCAATGCCGCCAGCTTTAAACCAAGATAACGGCGCCTTCTCAAAATGCCAGCCAAGATTGACTTCGCCTGTCTCGAGATGAGGGATAAGTTGCTTTTCTAAGCTTCGGATCATCAAGAACGATATCAAAACTCCCCGGTAATGGGATGTCTGAAGCACAAAGTCCTGAACAACGGGAGACTTCCCACAAGAAACCTCCGAGTGTGATGACGAAGTTATGTAACTCCAGTGAGCAAGTCTCGAGAAACGTTGAATTTGCTTGAATACACTTACATAAGGTCGGGCGACAATCCTCTTCTCATATTTGTTGTTGTTGTGGGAAAGTAATTGTTTAATTACACATGAATGCCAAGAGTAAGGAAGCATATTAAAAACTTTATTCATTTCTATAGTCCTATCCGCAAAACAAAATCTACAGAATACAAAATTGCTAAGCAGACCTGAACTTAAACCCTATATATAACATTATATGATTCAGGATATCCAGCGCCGTGAGTAAAAGAATAATAAAACAAACACTAGTATAAAAAATGCAATTCAGGATATTTACCACCGCTGAAAAAAAAATGCAACGGTACCCGCAAAAAGAATTCTTAGACCAAAAGAAAGAATTTAGAGCAAAATACGGCTCAGAGCGAGACATTAATACGGTTGCGTCCTCACAAAGGGGCAACAGGTTAGTAGTCACTCTTGGAGTCGGTTAATCGGTCATCAGGTCATGATAATTCAGAGGGCAAGTGTCAGTCAAAAATAAATTACATGAACGTCCATGTGTTTCTTTTGTGATACCGCTTGAAGGTGGAACCACGTGAATCTAAAGTGCCACAATGATAATGGTAATGATTACTAAAATCACCTTACTACTAGTATTACTACTAATAATAATATTTGATTTGATTTATATAGATTTTTGGCATAATGCCAAGCACTGGGGCAACTAAGGCCATTCAGCGCAGAAACGGAAATTTGACAGTAAAACGTTCGAAAGGTGTAAAAGGAAGAAAACCTCAAAGCAGTCGCGCTATGAAACAATTGTCAAGAGAGGGTGGACAGTGAGATGGAAGAAAAATAATATAAACGGAGGTACAGTAAAAGGATTGAAAGTAGTTGAAGCTAGAGGCCGAAAGGACACTGCAAAGAACCTTAAGTAATGCCTACATTGCACCGAATGAGGTGCACTGACGGCACTTCCAACCTACGAGGCTACTAATAATAATATTAATAATAATGAAGACTGTGAAGAACAATTGTTTTTTTGAAGATGAGGATAAATTTATACCCTTTTCTCGTGAGTTAAAAAGTTGATTTATCTACACATGAAATCTTCCAGCTTTACGAAAAAAGGAAACTTCTATACAGACATAATGATGTAAAATTAATCCCGCAATTTCGACCACAGAATGAAATTTAAGGATAGGAAACTTTATACAGAAGTAATGGTGTAAAGTTAATCCTGGAATTTCGACCGCAGAATAAATTTCATGGATAGGAAGCTTCTATACAGAAGCAACACTGCAAAGTTAAATCCTGGAATACCGATTGTAAAATTAATCATACAGGTATTCCCAACATTTAAAGCAATGTTTGTTTTGTTTGTATGGTGTTTTTACGTTGCATGGAAAAAGTGGTTATTCAGCAACGGGACCAACAGCTTTACGTGACTTCCGAACCACGTCGAGAGTGAACTTCTATCACCAGAAATACACATCTCTCACTCCTCAATGGAATGCCCGAGAATCGAACTCGCGGCCACCGAGGTGGCAGGTCAAGACCATACCGATCACGCCACTGAGTCGATCTAAAGCAATAGCCACAAAAATGAGTTTTGAAATGTAAAGTCGCCATTAAACTATTTTCAAAACCTGGGTGGGGGGGGGGGGGTCGGGCGGGGGTTGGGTGGGGGGGGGGGGGGGAGACTGAAGGAAATCAAATGACAAAATTTAAAAAGAAAATTCGAGCTTGTATCGTAAACGTATCGGGCAGGAAGTACAGTTTGCTTTTACCAATAAAGACAAAAAGCCCAGATCACAATACATTGCAAATCTCCGGAATACAAAGTGAGGCAGGGTGCATTTTTTTATATGTTAAACTTTATTTTATACAATACCAGTTGATACTGGCGAAGGCTTTTTACAAAAGCTGGTGAGCATAATTATCATTATTATACTTTTTCGGAAGAATACTCTCAGAGGAAAAATTCGTTGAAAAGACTGTCATTGTATGATGACCTTTCATTTATTATTATATTATTATTATTATTACTATTACACGGGGATTCAAGGCTCTATAAGCGCACAAAGATATTTAGAGGGAAAGTAACATACTAAGTAAGGCTTTTCAAGTAAGTTAGAATGAATAGGAAAATAGAACTAACGGAAAATTAAAGGAATTCTCTTGTTGAGTTACACTAACGAATTCGCTGAATAATATATAATGTAATATGTAAGCGAATACCACAGGAAAATGATAGGCAGATTTCTGCCTATCATTTTCCTGTGGTATTCGCTTACTTAATTAAGTCACGTGCATCTACTGTGATTTTTAAATTTTTAAGCCAAATATAATCTATTATATATATATATATATATATATATATATATACATATATATATATAATATATATATATATACATATATAAATATATATATAAATAGATATATATATATATATATAATATAATTATATATTTATATATATTATATATTATATTTAATATATATATATACTATATATCTCTCTCTCATTTCTCAAAGTCAAAGAAAAGACTAAACGTGGTTTTTTTTCCAATTACCAGACACCTATACAGGAGCAGGAGCGTAACATACTACATTTTTCAAAACCAGTATTTTTTTTATTTATTTATATTATTAGTTTTGCCAACAGGTCATGATTATCCCAAATAACTGATTATCTTTCCAAGTCTTCCAATAGCTTACTAGACAACGACAGAAAAAAAACAACAATCCAGAAAACCTGAATACCTAACAATTAACAAAACATCGACACACAACACTGAACGAACGCAATTGATAACAAATACACATCACAAACACAAACAAACAAATAAATGAATGAGACGGAAGCGCGCTGGAGTGAACCCTTAAGTAATTAGAGAGAGCTTAATAGTTCCCACCCGATGAATGTACTCTTCTTCTTCTCATCTTCGTCTCTTCTTAATAATGTAGGGGTATTTAGTAAATAGGGCACATTAACGTGAGACTCCAGCCTAAAGTGGATTAGGATCAAAGCTGAACGCACAGAGAGGACCATTTGTCTAATGTGTAGTATAGCCGGTGATGCTGTAGCTGGGGTATCTGCTGCTTTACCTAATTCTGTAATAATAATAATAATAATAAGAAGAAGAAGAAGAAGAAGAAGAAGAAGAAGAAGAAGGAGGAGGAGGAGGAGGAGAGGAAGGAAGAAGAAGAAGAAGAAGAAGAGGAGGAGAGGAGGAGGAGGAAGAGGAAAAGGAGGGAAGGGAGAAAAAGAAGTGAGAAGACGAAGAAGAAGGAAGAAGAAGAAGAGGAGAGGAGGAGAGGAGGAGGAGGAGAGGAGGAGAGGAGGAAAGGGAGAAGAGTGAGAAGAAGAAGAAGAAGAAGAAGAAAAAGGAGGAGGAGGAGGAGGAGAGGAAGGAAAAGAAGTGGAGAGGAAGAAAAAGAAGTGGAGGAGAAGAAGAAGAAGAAGAAGAAGAAGAAGAGGGGGAGGAGGAGTAGAAGAAGAAGAAGAAGACGGAGAAGTAGAAGAAGAAGAAGAAGTAGAAGAAGAAGAAGAAGAAGAGGATGAGGAGGAGGAGGAGGAGGAACAGAGGAAGACAAGAAATAAACTCTGCTATCCATCTTTGGTAAGAGATGAACAAAGATGGTGACAACAGGTAGCCAAGAAGCCAAGCAGGTCCGGAGGGAATTTCTGTAGCAGACGCTCGTAGAATAATAATATTATAATGAATGATTCCCTTAGCTCTCTCTCGTCTCACTTCTCTCTCTCTCTCTCAGCAAAAAACAAAGAAAGACATGCTGTGGAGTTTACTTTTTGATTATCATCTTATAATTTTCAAGTCACGTTTCTTATTAAGGTTTTCATGTCTGTTTGTGTTTCGCGCATATATATTATATATATATATATTATATATATATATATATATATATATATATATATATATATATATATATAATATATACATATGCATGCTTTATGTAATTATATATATATATATAATATATATATATATATATATATAATATATATAGATATATATATATATATATATATATATATATCTATATATCTATATATATATTATATATAGATATATATATATAGATATATGATATATACATATATACTCTATCTATATACATATATATATATATCCATACACCTATATACACACACACACACACACACACATATATATATATATATATATATATATATATGTATATATATTATATATAGATATATATATATATATATATAAATTATATATATGCGTAAATGTGTAGAAAACCCAGCTATTACTATTATTATTTTAATTATCACTATTATCAAAACAATATTCAACGCAATATTGTTGTTCTCACTATCGATAACCACATAGAAATTCACATATAACAACTATGCAGAGAAACGTCAAGAAATTAAGAAAATTCAACAAGTGACCTCTTATCCTGAATCAGAGTTCTAACGGTTCACATCCAGACAAACTTTACATAAAGAATTAAAAGGTAAGCTAGGCTGTTTATAAACATCTTACAGAATTGATCTGGAAAGTAATACCCATCGAGAAGGGAGGGAAAGAAATACTTTAGTAGATTCATATCAACCGTGCATTTAATGTCTAGACCAGTCCCTCACGACGCTCCTGATTGGCTGTTGATAAGCCAATCACAGGGCTGGAAACTCTGAGTCTCTCGAGAGAGTTCACATAGGCAGGATGTATGTTCCACATCTCCTGAAGGATACTTTTGAAAGACGTATCTGTAAAGAGATGAGGAGCATACATCCTGCCTATGTGAACTCTCTCGAGAGACTGAGAGTTCCCAGCCCTGTCATTGGCTTATCAACAGCCAATCAGGAGCGTCGTAAGGGACTGGCCTAGACATCACATGCACGGTTGATGTCAATCTACTTAGGATTCTTCATACAGATGCTTCAGCCTATCGAACAACATTAACAACCTAATGCTTTTCTCATTGCATTTTAAGACATTTTTATCTAACATAATGCTATTCTTGCATTTTAATACATTGTTATTAATCCTTACTAATTTATTAATTGATTTTTCTTTTTTAATAAGTGAGATCTCTTCTTTCTGTATTTCGCTTTACCTCCTCTTACTTCCTAAGGAGCACCAAATTCTTTGGAAGGTTGAATTTCAAGGCAGTGACCCCTATGGGCTTCTTCCATGAGAATAGGTTCATCCTCTGAATAATAATAATAATAATAATAATAATAATAATAATAATAATAATAATAATAATAATAACAATGACAATTAAAAGCCACAGTAGTGCTAGAATATATTATTGTACAATGCTAAAAATTACTAGGAGAGACTTTCGGATACTGCTACGTATCCCTCATCAGTCCTACTAAAGCAGTACCCGAAAGTCTCTCCTAGTAATTTTAGGATTGTACAATAATATATTTTAACACTACTATGGCTTTTAAATTGTCAATATCATAACCTCGTTGCGGAGGTTCTTTAGTTCAATAATAATAATAATAATAATAATAATAATAATAAAATAAAATAATAATAAAATGGCTACAGAGGGGAGAGCTAAAGAAGGAAACTGAAGGAATGATAACAGCGGCACAAGATCAGGACCTAAGAACCAGATATGTTCAAAGAACGATAGACGGAAATAACATCTCTCCCATATGTAGGAAGTGCAATACGAAAAATGAAACCATAAACCACATAGCAAGCGAATGTCCGGCACTGGCACAGAACCAGTCAAAAAGAGGCATGATTCAGTGGCAAAAGCCCTCCACTGGAGCCTGTGCAAGAAACATCAGCTGCCTTGCAGTCATAAGTGGTACGAACACCAACCTGAAGGAGTGATAGAAAACGATCTGGCAAAGATCCTCTGGGACTATGGTATCAGAACAGATAGGGTGATACGTGCAAATAGACCAGACGTGACGTTGATTGACAAAATCAAGAAGAAAGTATCACTCATTGATGTCGCAATACCATGGGACACCCACCAGAGTTGAAGAGAAAGAGAGAGAAAAAATGGATAAGTATCAAGATCTGAAAATATAAAAACATGGGGGGTAAAAAATAAGAAGGATATGGGATATGCCAGTGGAAATCGTACCCATAATCATAGGAGCACTAGGCGCAATCCCAAGATCCCTGAAAAGGAATCTAGAAAAACTAGAGGCTGAAGTAGCTCCAGGACTCATGCAGAAGAGTGTGATCCTAGAAACGGCACACATAGTAAGAAAAGTGCATGGACTCCTAAGGAGGCAGGATGCAACCCGGACCACACTATAAGTACCACCCAGTCGAATTGGAGGACTGTGATAGAGCAAAAAAAAAAAAAAAAAATAATAATAATAATAATAATAATAATAATAAGAGCCTGAGTTAAAGTCCTTGAGTACACCCCTAAACATTTCAGAAAATCATAAAAATCACCCAGATTTCAAACGGCGCCCTCCTTTTCCACACGCCCTCTCAACTTTTTGGAAAGACAAGGCCTTCACCACAGCGAATGAGCAGTCAGAAGCCACCGTCCGTTTAAAACACTTCCCAAACCTGCGAAAGCCACTCGTGCATACGAAAAAGGGATTTCAACGTCACAGCCCAAACTACAAATAAAGAACTTTTTATATGGAGAGGCCTGTTTTGCATTCATTGGTTGTTTTCGTGATAAAACACTTACATACATACATACATACATACATACATACATACATACATACATACACACCAGAGAGCGCTCAGGTTCAAACAGCCAGTTAGATTCGAAGTTTTCAGAATCACTGTGCCGAGGTCATATCACGCCACGGGCAAACGTACCGCTATTTTTATTTTGTCTGGGTTAATATAAGGTGCAAAGTTTCCCCTGATGACAGGTGGCTAGAAAAAGAAAACATCATTTAGTTGTGAATTTTCACCTTGTCGATATACATCATTCACCGAGATTTGAACACAGGTGTTAATAACTATTTGAACGTTATTTCAACACAGCGCAAAATTTTCAAGACTATACCTTCTTCTCATCTTTACAGAACGTTTGAAACCTTCTTTCCACGGCAGAAATCACAAGACTACCTTCCTCTCAGCCCACAGGAACGTTTGAAGCGTTTTTTTTCCATAGCAGACATCCCAGGACTCATTCCCCTTCAGCACACCGGAACGTTTGAAACATTCTTGCCACAGCAGAGGTCAAAAGACTCCCTCCCAGTCAGCACATAGGAACGTTGAAACGTTTTTTTCCATGGCAGGTATCACAGGACTCCCTCCCCTTCAGCACGCAGGAACGTTTAAAACGTTCTTCCCACAGCAGAAATCCCTCCCCTTCACCACGCAGGAACGTTTAAAACGTTCTTCCCACAGCAGAAATCCCTCCCCTTCAGCACGCAGTAACGTTTAAAACGTTCTTGCCACAGCAGAAATCCCTCCCCTTCAGCACGCAGGAACGTTTAAAACGTTCTTGCCACTGCAGAAATCCCTCCCCTTCAGCACGCAGGAACGTTTAAAACGGTCTTCCCACAGTAGAAATCCCTCCCCTTCAGCACGCAGGAACGTTTAAAACGTTCTTCCCACAGCAGAAATCCCTCCCCTTCAGCACGCAGGAACGTTTAAAACGTTCTTCCCACAGCAGAAATCCCTCCCCTTCAGCACGCAGGAACGTTTAAAACGTTCTTGCCACTGCAGAAATCCCCCCCTTCAGTACGCAGGAACGTTCCCAACGTTCTTGCCACAGCAGAAATCACAAGACTACCTCCCTCTGCACATAGGAACGTTAGAAACGTTCTTCCCACACCAGAATGCTCCCCTACGTGCTGATGGGTCTGGAATTGACTGCCGACTTCTGCCGTTTGGAAGATTTGCGCACAGCGGGAACCCAGTATGGATCGCTTTGATAGTTGAGCATTTCCGCTTTCGGAAATGCTCAACTATCAATATGAATCAAAATCGATCGAGAAAGGAAGATCTCTTACCTGCATCGATAGTTACGTCATTTCGTTAAGTATTCATCAAAGCAAACACAACAGTCATCATGACCGCAACATATTTTCTTTCAAATAACGATACTGAAAAACTACAGTGCAACTAATATTACAGTTAATAGCTGTATGACCTCATACTTCATGACATCATTATCGAAACGCATATTTTAATTTTCAGTTATTTATCATTTTTTCCACTTCCGCGTTTCCTGGGGGTAATGTCGAGGCGCTCGTGAGTGATTGATCACCCCAAGATTTATTTTCACTCGTCTTCCGGTTTCCAGGGCCCCTTTGGCTGGAGCGTGCATGCAATTTCTTGTAAATTCCCAGTGAGAGTTTTTTTTCGAGAGCTGCAATAAGCGCCGTCATTATTTGTAGCTATTGTTAGTTCCATTAGATCTTTTACCCTAAGTAATTCTGTCGGTAATACTTAACAGTCATCCCATTTGATATCTGTGAGATTAATAACAAATTTACTTTTATAATCTATTCTTACTTATTATATTCACAATACTTTATTCTGACTCAACATGATTAATCAATTTCCAAATTGATTGGCATTTATTATGATTATATATTATCCTACAGTTGTATTGATATCGTGAGCATAACAATTCTGCAGCTGCTACTTATTCCCCACTGCCTCATTATTATTATTATTATTATTATTATTATTATTATTATTATTATTATTATTATTATTATTATTATTATTATTATAATATGTCAAATCGGTATATGACTGAGGATGGTGGGAATGGTAAAAATATTGTCATAACCGACATATAAATACGAAGTCTGGGTTAAATATATAGTTTTGACCAGTGGAAATGAGATATAAGATAAGTAAGGCACTTTAGCAGAAAACACGATACTCCCTCGTAAGTTTTCAATACTGAAGACATTACTTGAGCGATTTCTTGTGAAGAAATTTTGATACACGGGTTACTATAGAAGAGTCAAACTCGTTTTGAATATACTCAAAAACCTATGGGATTTAAAAGCATAAAAATACTTAACAAGATACACAATAACGGAAGCAGTTTTAAAATATATTCAATTTCCGGGCCGCATACTTAAATGTTAAAATTCAGCTACTTTTGAATATCATGTAACCACTTAAAGTTCAACGCTTCCAAGACGGTTTAAATCAACTTCCGTCTCATGTCCCATCCAATTCGCTCATTCTGTTCGATGGAAAGGTAATTCAAGCATTCATTGACATAAGCATTTCAGGCTCTCAAGTTACAACCAATGGCAAAATCGCCTGGTTACAACATCTGATGTTTAAATGCCAAACGTTCCTTTCTTCATCCAAGTTCTGACAGCTTCATCTTAGGCATATCAATCGCCAATTGGAAGGCTGCTCGTATTACTTCTTGGGAAGGCTGAATCAAAGGCAATTCTACTTATTAAATAATCTTCCTTTAGATTTATTTCCAAATTCGACTTCCGTCGCAAAGTCTAAAGCATGAATGTCTTGCTTGCGTAACCACTATTTTGGCAGCGGCTCTTCCGTGGAAATCAGTCTTCCTGGAAATGTAATTTTCGATAACTGTTTATTTCCTCCAAGAGTCCTCGTTCAATTTTCGGCTTCCCGTCCTCACACAATCTTCCACCACTCAAGAGGGAAGTTTGTTGGCTCCTCTAGAAGTTGAATAATCTTCTTCTTCGCTCTTTTCTATCTCACGTCGCTAAGAGGATTTACCTTTACAAAGGCATCGCATTGTCTGTCCCATCGGTGGTGCACGGGTAGAAATATGAATTTCCGCGAATCGGTTCACCAAAGGACGGAGATTTCCAAGCTACAGTGTAAACCTTACACAAATGCCTCAACAGCGCACGTTTTCCTAATGCACTGTACTGAACGTCTCTAATATTTCTCTAACCGCTTTCAAAATCATTAGGAACACAGCTCATCGTCCCCACTCCCGTCCAAAAAAGATGAATGTAATATCAAATATAGGCCAAAAGCCAAACTCTGGGACCTATGAGGCCATCAGTGCTGAATGGGAAATTGAGAGTAACAGGCATAAAAGGTGTAACAGGAGGAAGCCCTCGCAACTGTATGTAAAACAATTGTTAGGAGAGGGTGGAGAGGGTAGAAAGGAGGAAAGAAAATATGAACTAAGGTGCAGTAAAAGGAATGAAAGGGCTTACAGCTAGGGGGCCAAAGGGACGCTGCATAGACCCCTAAGTAATGCCTACGGCGTACAGCGTGAGGTGTACTGATG
>NC_087213.1:10480557-10488057 GCF_015104395.2 Macrobrachium nipponense | reverse complement strand
ATTATAAACTATTATTTCTTTAACATAATTCACCTCGTTCACAAATACTAGGTCTAAAGTATTTTCCTTTCTTGTTGGCAGGTGATTTATTCGTTGAATGTTATATTCTAGTAGCATATCTAATAGCTTTTCGAATTGCTTCTTATCTTCTGCACTAAAATTACTCTCTTTTTTATACGTATAAATACAACCATAATCTCCTATTCGTTCTTTCCAATCTACGAAAGAAAAGTTATTCTCTGGATAGGAGAATAGTCCAGTCCTTGTGATTTCTACATATATCATTCAATTTTCCTATTATTGTGTCAAACTCTTTAGTGTTAGGGGGTCTATATATTACTATGTTCATTAATTTTTCAGATTCAAATTCTACCGCTATTACTTCACGTTCTGAGTTACTATATTTCTCATATATTTTTCCTTGTTTTATGTCTTCCCCATATATCGTGGTTCCCCCTTGATTCTTATTTTTTCTATCGGATCTATAAGTATGGAATCCTTTTATTTGATGATCATTACCAGACTCTTGGGAATACCAGGTTTCATTCATATTCATTATATCTATTTTCTTTTCAATTTGGGTTAGTTCTTCTAAGAACTCTATTTTCTTTTTGAGTTACTCGTAACTAAACCCTGCGCATTCGTCACTATGATAGTTTGCATGTTATCTCCTTCATTTAATATGGGTAATAATAAGCCTTTTACCATGTCTCTTTCCTGTTCTGGTATGTTGTTCTATTCTTCACTTCCAGAAATTCTGACATTAAAAATTCCAACTTTTCCAATATATTTGATCTTCATTCATCATAATTATTCATATTGTGTATGAATCTGCAATTTTCTCCGCATCAGCACCATCGCTTAGCATCGTATATGCAGTACTTGTCTCTTGCACTGTATCTTGGAGCTGATGCTTGCAAATTCTTTGCTGACACTCCATAGCGCGGTGATGGCTTTTTTTCCCCTTCACCTCATGTTCTTTGTTCCTTTCTTTATTTGTTTCTTTTCTATTTTGGATTTTATTATTTAATTGATTTTGATTCATGGCTACAGGATGCAAATATTTACAGTTTTTGTTGAACTTACATCCTTTTCCTTCTTTTAGGTTTTTGCATATTTGTGGATGAAGATATCTGCATTTATTCTCATAGCCATCTAGATATGCACATTTACCATAGATTTCATAATTGTGACATACCCTGGGATGTTTGTAGAGATAATTTCTATTGCAGTAACATAGGGAATTTCTATCGAAGTGAGAGAGAGAGAGAGAGAGAGAGAGAGAGAGAGAGAGAGAGAGAGTTTCTATTGCAGTAACATAGGGAATTTCTATAGCATTGAGAGAGAGAGAGAGAGAGAGAGAGAGAGAGAGAGAGAGAGGGAATTCCTATAGCAGTAGCATAGGGAATTTCTATCGCAGTGAGAGAGGGAGAGAGAGAGAGAGAGATTTCTATCGCAGTAACATAGGGAATTTCTATCGCGCAGAGAGAGAGAGAGAGAGAGAATGAGAGAGAGAGAGAGAGTAGATAGAGAGAGAGATTTTCTATCGCAGTAACATATGGAATTTCTATAGCATTGAGAGAGAAAATTTCTATCGCAGAGAGAGAGAGAGAGAGAGAGAGAGAGAGAGAATTCTATAGCATTGAGAGAGAGAGAAATTCTGTCGCAGTGGTTTTAAGAACTAATAAGAGAAACGTGTACCTTAATCTTTCAGACATTGACGGATTCTGTCCTCTACCGTATTCCTCGTTTATTAAAAAGAATGTCATTCTTTATTTCTCTGATTATTTCATTCCCTAAGGTCTTTATTTTTGGTTGCCAGGTTTACTATTCATTCATTTCCATTTATTTTCATTTTTTTTAGCAAATTTCCCTAAAATCTAACGACTCTTTAGAAAAGTATCATATTCGCAATTTCATGCACTGAACTGAATTGGTCTGGGGAAATTAGTTTTCTCAAAAATACTTTCTAAAAGTCTGAATACTTTATTACAATTTCAATTTTGAACTCAAAGACGAATAGCGATGAAAATTTGGCAACAAATCTTACAGAAGCACTTGACCAAGTCAGCTTCCAAGAAGAAATATTACTGAGATGTTCAAGTGTCTATGAGTGCACTGTAATGAAGCAGTTTACGAGTGCACTGTAATGAAGCAGTTTACGAGTGCACTGTAATGAAGCAGTTTACGAGTGCACTATAATGAAGCAGTTTACGAGTGCACTATAATGAAGCAGTTTACGAGTGCACTGTACTGAAGCAAAGTGAATAGCGCAGACGAAGTCTGAGTTCGTACCTAAATTGGCTTTAGAAGCAAGGAGGTTACTCAGTCAGTGCTAGAATATGTTATACAATGTTGCAACCACATACATACATATGTAGTACATGCACAAACAAACAAAATGAATAAATAAACAAATAAATAAATTAACAACTTCCATTAACTCGCTTACAAATCAAGCGAAGGAGAGCGAGCCCCAGAAACGCTTACGCCTGACAAAGTCAAAACTGTGACATTCCGCTCGTTTCTGAGAATATATTATGACCAAATGAACTTCCATAAACATGAGAGACTTCAGCAATTTCGCATTAGTCTGCCTTATTGCAGTCAAATGGGTTCGCTCGTGCGTCATAATTATGCGGCAGGATTTCTTCGCGATTTCTCTTCACGCATGTCAGGATTCCTCCTTGAGGAAGGACTGCAGAAACTTTTCAGTTCGTAAAGGTATATAATATTTTGAGGGTAATCCAAGCGTTGTGTACTGGGGAATCAATCAGGTGTCGTCTGATTGGATCGAACATTCCCCATCAAATGTCACATTCAATTCCACAAACGTCTTCGTGGCAGATAATATATAGTTTTCTTCGCGTTAGCAATTGATCAGGAAGCAGATCAAACGTTTCAGAGGCTATGATAGCTGCAAAGGCGACGATCGTTCCAGAAGCTACGATCGTTTCAGAAGTTACGATCGTTTCAGAAGTTACGATCGTTTCAGAGGCTATGATAGTTTCAGAAGCTATGATCGTTCCAGAAGCTACGATCGTTTCAGAAGTTACGATCGTTTCAGAGGCTATGATAGTTTCAGAAGCTATGATCGTTTCAGAGGCTATGATAGTTTCAGAGGCAACAATCATGCCAGGCTAGTTCGTTTCAGAGGCGACAATCGTTCCAGAGCCTATGATCGTTTCAGATATTACGATCGTTTCAGAGGCTACGGTCATTTCAGAAACTACAATACTTTAAGAGGCTACGATCGTTTGAGGTTACAATCTTTTCAGAGGTTACGATCATTTCAAAGGTTAGGATAATTTCTGATGTTACGATCATTTCAGAAGATATGATCGTTTCTGTGGTTACAATCATTTCAGAGATTATGATATTTTCACAGGTTACGATCGTTTCTGTGGTTACAATCATTTCAGAGATTATGATATTTTCAGAGGTTACGATCGTTCCAAAGACTACGATCGTTTCAGATGTTACGATCGTTTCAGAGGCTACGACCATTATTACTACTACTTCAATTACGGCAATAATTACAGTAGTAGTCCTTTTAGATGTATGAGGAGTAATAACATTAATAACATCTCCCAACACAACAAGAATAAACATAGCAACCTCGAGTAATTATAATAATTACATATATAAACGAGCAAATCACGTGAATAATTTGTAAGAAATTGAAGCGACAAAGATTTAAAACACCAAAGATTTGCAAAGTCCCTACATTAAGAATCTTCGAAGTGTTCACTAAGTATATAACACATAAGTAACAGAGTGACCAAGAGTAACATACCAAGGGAGAATAATTCCGGTGACGAAACTTTCGTCAATATAATTACAATAAATAGGAACTTCAGCCTTAATGCACTTGCATGAAATTAGCCTTCATCCTTCCAACAGTTATAAAGTACGATGCCACCGCAATCTCTCTCTCTCTCCTCTCTCTCTCTCTCTCTGCATACATACGTACACATACACACACACACACACAAACACACACACACACACACACACACACACACACACACACAACACATATATATATATATATAATATATATATAATATATATATATATATATATATATTAATCTATATATGCCAATAAACTATATTATATAATATATATTCATGTATATAATCTATATATATATATATTATATATATATATATATATATATATATATATATATATATATATATATATATTCACGCGTATAATCTATATATACATATACACAAACCACCTGCTTACAACTCTGCCCGTAAACCTCTCCGAGCCTCCGCCTAGCAGGCGTCTCGCGCTCGCCCCCTCCCCCTTTGTACATCTATGCGGATGACACATATTCTCCAACTTCATCTCGTGCGAGGATCGCTCAGCGTGGATCGAAGATCAAAGGGCCAGGCACTTAACGGCCTCCGAGTGTTCATCCGACATAGAATTTGCTGAACATTAGCAGTATGGCTGTCTGCACGGGGCAGTGCATTAGCTTCAAAGGCTCTAAGTTTGTGAGAGAGAAAAAGAAGAAAGAAAACAAGAAAAAAAAAATTTCATAACATTTTAGATTTCGGAAGCAGTAGGGGTCTGGGCTCTCAGATGTTACTCTACTGAATACACAGACATTATGTATGTGTGTGTATATATATATATATATATATATATATATATATATATATATATATATATATCTATAGATATATATTATATATATATATATATATTTGCGTATTTATACACACGTATATGATATGCGCATATAATACATACACGTATATTTACACGCACACGTAAGTATATATACACACATATATAAAGATATACTATTTATATGTAGGTATATACCATTTATGTGTGCGCGTGTAAATATATATATATATATACATATATATATATATATATATATATATATAATATATATATATATATTTGTGTGTGTGTGTACATTTTTATATAAATAGTAAATAGTCTAATAACTTTCACCAATTTATTGATTTGAAAATTTCCGTTGAACCCTGCAAATCGCAAATCTCGCCAGTGGTTTTCAAAATGTTCAAGGTGTTGTTTCAGCACGGCTCATATTCGCGCGTAGAGCAGCTTTTCCAGATGAAAAAAACCCGACCTTCATGTAGCCAAGCAATATTCTTCTCGCTTTGCAAAAATGTTATTTCGCTCTCAGCATGAACCATTAGCATTTACATTGGGCATGTCAGTGTTCTAACTTCAGCAATGAGATACTAAACTCGTTAAGAAACTGCTGTACAAAGTAATACCGACTCACCCAGTTAAAAAGTTCCTCGCTGGACGAGTGGTTTTCGCGCTTGGGTGTCAATCCGGTGGTCCGAAGTTCAATTCCCGGCTCTGCCAACGCGGGATCAGAGGAATTTATTTCTGGCGATAGAAATTCATTTCTCAATATAGTGTGATTCGGATCCAACAATAAGCTGTAGGTCCCGTTGGTAGGTGACCAACTGGTTCCTAGCCACGTAAAAATATCTAATTCTTCGGGCCAGCCGTAGGAGAGTTGTTAATCAGCTCAGTGGTCTGGTAAAACTAAGATATACTTATTTTTCATCCAGTTAAAACAAGTCCTCGTACGATCTAATCATAGCTTAAAGTTCCTTAAACTTGAGATTTACCAGCTAATAAATAAAACTTAGCTTCTGTGTAAGAAATCGATTTGCAAAGCAACTCACCACCCCCTCCCCCCGATCTCTCTTTATCTCTCTCTACCTGTGTACCCAAATATACGCAATGTCTGTCTGTGTCTGTCAGTCTGTCAGTTAGCTCTCTCTCTCCTCATAAGAGAATTCCTTTTCAAACATAAACTCCCAGAGTTATGTTGATGACTCGATGTGCATTATCATAAAAATGCCGTTATGTAAAAAGGACGGGCACTTGTGAGAAGGCTCTGGAATCAGTGGCTTTAAACATGGAGCAACTGCAGGCAACGTCAAATACTTGAAAAGGTCGTGGGCTTAAATAAAAATGCCAAGAAGAAATACAACGTACTGTCAAAACCCAAATGACGCAAATAACGTGTAAGGCAAAAAGCAAAGTGATTACATTCACTATTCACTCTTCAGAATGTCCACACATTCATATGGAATAGGGCAAAGTTGCCAGTAACTTCTAAGCCAAGAAAAAGTTGAGGATTAAGAAATGTCGAGTATAAAATAATAAATAAGTTTTCGATAACTTATCAGTTTTATCTTATTTCCTTTTCGATGTGCAGCTTGGGTTTTCTTTCTATTTCCTAGCTCTGGGCATTATTTATTCAGTTCTGGCATTATTTTCCACTATTTCCTTTGAGAATTACGTTGTTTTGGACCAAACGTTTCATCACCCCATTGCGTAGCTCCTGGAGACGCGATGCAAACCGAAATATTAGCTAGAACATAATTTTTGCCTGGGGATCGTCAATCCTCTGCAAACGTGTTACCTTGAAAGCAGCGCTTCTCTTCATCAACAATCGCCTTAAGTTTGACGAACTGACATGAACCATTTTTTCGTATGCTGAGAATCAAGCTTCAAAGATTTTGATATTATTCAGAGCTTCTAATTAGCTCATCTTTTGAGGTATTCGGTTGGAAAATGTGACAGCTCAGACCGCTGAAATTTTGGTATATTACAGATTATACAAAACTGAGACACTATGGTTGGGAAAAGCTTCAAAACTGTTTACAAATGGGATACACCAGTTCGTTAAAACATGAACGAAATGTCGCACATCTTAAGGGTTACATTAAAGTCAAAATGCAGTATGGATACGGAGACCGTCGGGATTCTATCACAGCCGGCTAAAGCAGCTCTCTTTTTAAAGGAGATACTTAAGTTTCCATTTCTGTAACATAGTAAGATCGTTGAAGCTTGCTCAAGAAATTGCAGGACTGCATTTATCGTTCTTTCGCTTGACAGCAGACTGATTGATACGATTAAATGGGATTGGAAGAACATAACAGAATATAAAATCTAGGCCGAGGGCCAAGCACTGGGTTCTTTGAGGTCATTCAGCTCTGTAAGGGAAATTAGGAGAAAAACCTTTTAAAAGGTGGAACAGGAGGAAAACCTCGCAGTTGCACTATGAAACAATTGTTAGAAGAGGGTAGAAAGTTAGATGGAAGAAAGAATATGAATGGGGGTCAAGTAAAAGGAATGAAAGGGGTGGCACCTATGGGTCGAAGGGACGTTGCAAAGAAGCTTAAGTAATGCCTACAGTTCACTGCGTGAGGTGCACTGGCTTCCCCAACTCCCTACCGGTAACAAGATCGAAAGCGAATTCATATTCTTGCTACTGGTATTATTTAAAGCTGATGAAATACGCGGCGTGGAAAAGCATGACTCGTTACGCAAGCGACAATCGCAAGAGAGATAAATTTGAGGAAGTTTGCCCAGGACGTACAAGACACGTTGACCAGATGACTGGAAATGGTATATTGTGGTTGGGTTCAAGTGGACAAATTAAATGACGCGAACGTGGAATTCCTCTCGTGACCCATA
>NC_087213.1:10445557-10478057 GCF_015104395.2 Macrobrachium nipponense | reverse complement strand
TTGGTACGTTGATCATCTTCCCTCCAATCATATAACATACCAAATTGCAGCCCTCTTGCGTCGGCAGTTTTGATCTTATTTAAGATTAAAGTTGACCATGATAGTGCGTCTGGCAACCACCGGGCCGTGGCTTAAAGTTTCACGGGCCGCAGTTGACAGTTTCACGAGCCGTGGCTGAGAGTTTCATACACCATTACCAGTCGTACAGAAAGCTCAAAGAAACTTCGGCACAGTCTTTACTTGTTCATCTTCACTCCCAATTTCAATCTATATTTAACGCAAAGTGCACAGAGAAAAAGCAACCGCGAAAAGTCAAACAGAACTTCATCACCCGCTTAGAATTGACGCGGGCTTCAGAACCGAGTATGTATGAAATAATCAAAACAAATGGGATAAAGTTCCCCTGTGGGAAAACATTTCTGCAACAGCACTTTCTCACGTCACTTGAACTGAATGTAGAAATGTTGGCAGGAATGATGTCAGTGCGGAGAGCAATAGCGGGTTATTGAATTACACGCCGTGACGGAAATTTACGTGTTCATTGTGGGAGAAAAATATATACATATATATGTGTATATATGTATATATATATGTATATGTATATATACATATAAATATATATATATATATATATATATATATATATATATATATATATATATATATAGTAGTGTGTGTGTGTGTGTGTGTGTGTCTGACTCACATCAGGATCGAACTCAGGTCTTTCAACAGAAAAGCAAGGGTCTACCAACCGAGTTTGAAAGACCTGGTTCGATCCCGATGTGAGTCAGAAATTTATTCCTGTTACACGCATAATGTATTTATTGAATATATATATATATATATATATATATATATATATATATATATATATATATATATATATTCAATAAATACATATACATACACACATATATATGTAATAATTACATTATTATATAATTTACAAGATCTGTAAATATAACCAACTGGACCTGGGGTCATGGCATTAGGAGGGTTCTACGTGACCAAAAGCAGACCTAGATTACGCTATGCGCTGTCTGCAGTAGCCTGATCTAGCTCAAAGCTTTGTCAACATTTTTATGTTATGATAACTTTGCACAACAACTTCCATGGGAAGCGGTTGACCTGTTAACCATACGCCGGAAACTTGTAACTTCCGAGCCGGCAGACTACGTATGTGTTTTTATATGAATTGCTGAGATAGCTAATGTTCCGCTATCGACGCGATGCTTTAGAATGGCAGTTCCACGCCAACTATCAAACATATCGGTCGTCCGACCGAGCTGCATCTCCTAGTATGGAGTTACAGAATAAAGTTGTTAACTTGTTCAACTAGCCTGTTTGAATCATCTCCTCTAGTCAAGAAAGAACCTCTCTACTAAGATATCCAAGGGAGAAGATGAGAGAACCAAACATTACTTTACGGATGACAGCCGTAAGGAAAGAACAAAAAGTCTATCGCCAAGCGATAAGGCATTAGAAGTGGTGGCAGCGTATAAACGAAGAACATAATTAACAAGACCCATATCAGCCGACCGAAGGTCTACAAGAACTAACTTCCACCTTCAACATCAAACGAAACAGAGGAAACGGGATCTTCAATCAACGCAACAGTTTATGAAGACGCAACTATGTCCTTCATCGAGAGGAATACAAGCATTTAACACTGACGTTTGAGCAACTGTTGTCAACTTATCTTCGAGAATCTACACCGAACGAGAGCAGCATTGAACATCAACGGAAAGAAGAAAACAAACACAGGGAACATCACCCGTTCACGAGCAAGGACGCAGTGTGGACAGCTATACGCAGTAGTGCAAGGACGGAGGCTGTGACGTCATCAATCTTGGACTTCCCAGAGCATCGTGCACCGAGAGAAGACCGTGACGTCATCACGACTTCCGACGCGAGACGTCATCCCATGTCAACAATCCTTCGCATATAATCTGGAGCTAAGTACCATTTTTATCTATTCAGGTCTTTTCCTCAGTGAAGTGTTGTTCATCAAGAGTCGATCGTCCAGTATTCTGGGGGTGAGTTGTTCGCCATATTAATCTTCCTTCATTACAGAACCTATCTTCAACTACGAGGTTCTCGCCCGCAGATTAATTTTTTTTTTCTTTTCTCGTTGTCATTAACCGTTTCTTGCAGGAATTCTCCGTATAATATTTGATCATATTGTCTGTATTTTTGTATCTTTTGGGGGATTTTCCTATTATTATAACACACTTATACAGTACATTGCTTATGCGTTTACGTAGTGGTCGAGTGTACTCTTATAGATATTTTGATAGGATTGCAAGGAATAGAAGTGATAAGAAAAAAGTGAAAGCCGAAATGGCAACCACTCCGGCTGGCAACCCCAACGTGGTGACTCTCGTTAGCGCGAGGTCAGCGATTGTCCCTTTTCAAGGTCGGGTCAATGGGTTCCTGCCTCAAAATGTTGAGGCATGGATCTCATCTGTAGACGCTCATTTAAATGCAAAAAGCATCACAGACCCAGCAGTACAATTACAGGGAGGCCAAGAGACTTCGTTTTGACTTTGCGAAAGGCGACGCAAGTGCGTATCTACGGGGTTTCTTTCCAAGAGGCGCTTACATGGGACGAGTTCAAAATTAGATTACGTGCCGTGTATGGGGGTGAAGAGGCTTTAGATGTAGTATTGGCATTGAGAAATATCCTTAACCAAGCCTCCATGACTCAGCTCAATGTTGTCGAGCGGGCGGGGGCGGCGCTAATTGCCGACCGGCTAAATGAATATCAGGATAGTTTAAGTAACTCCGGGTGGGTTGCGGGTGCTAAAATCAAAGTGAAAGATTTTATCCGTTTGATCTACCTTACGTCTATCACTGTAATGTTGCCTGAAGCGTTAGTACGGTGTTTTGATAAAAAATTGCAGCCCGACAGTACGGAATTAGATGTGTATAAACAAATCAAAACACATTGTCTAAATGTACCGACCTAGATCCTTCGCTCATTCAAGTTTTTGCAAAGAATGAGAACAAGCCACAACAAGTAAATGTGGTACATAATAATAATCAAGTTGCAGGGATGGTTTGTTATAACTGTAAACGACCAGGTCACATGATTTCAGACTGTCGGACGCGTTTTTGTTCAATACACAATAGTTCAACTCATTCATATAACCGTTTGCTACTCGAGAATCAACAGCAAAATGCTACAACAACGCAACCAGTTTGCTAGTGCAAATAAAAAGAAGGGTCCTCAGTACTATAAGAAGAAACAACAAACGGAAATTCTGCACAACAGCAGAAACAAACAAATCGTGCTTCAGGTACCTCTGTTCCTGGGCCGTCTAGCCAGAACTCGCAAGGGCAAGCGAATTTTCAAGGGTTCTGTGATAAACAAAACAAATACCACGTAGTTCACTCCAAGGGGGGAGAGGGCGATGTTGGGTCATCAATATCAACATCTTTTGTATCAAATAATCAGTTTAATCATTTATCAGATCATGTGGAGACAATTGATTTTTCCTATGAAACACACGGCCGAATCAAAAAAAAAATCTGTGCAGGTTCCGTAGATTTGCAACAAATTCATGCAATTATTAGTCAAAACGAGTTGCGACCAACCTTACATGCAGTAAAAATTTGGACCATAAGTCATTCACTTTGTTCTTTGATTCTGGTAGTCCACGTAATATAATGGATTTAAGGACTCATCATTTACTCTTTTCAAATTTCCCTATAGAAAAGTCCGGAATAAGGCTCTCAGGCATTGGGAATAATGAATTAAATGTTGTGGGCGTAAAACTCATGTACAGTACAAGGTCGGTAAGCGCACGTTTGCTGATACCTTTGTCGTTGTACAAAAACATTAATATGTATCCCGCAGTAATTATCGGATACCCGTCTATGGGCACTCAAAATATTATCTTAGCACCTGCAAAACACGGCGTGTATATCAAAGGGAAATTCTATAGGTCTTCTAATACCCTAAAATAAAATTCTTTTTGTTTTTTTAGATAATAAGAGACAAAGAGAAAAAAAAAAAAAACAGAGTTGTCACTTACATTACGGAACCAATCACCTGTCTCATGAACCAAGAAATAATACAGGCAACCCAACAGAACTCTCGCTCACCCGTAATATCAGCTTGCACGCAAACTCTCGAGCCCTAACGTAACTTCAAATATATTAGTGCGTGTAAAAGAACCTTGCCAGGATCTGAAACATTAATCCTTTCCGAAACTCTGAAAACACACGGATTATCCGTCACACAAGCCGTTATACAGTCGGCTCACAACAACAATGTAATATCGAAGTCTGTAATCATTTGAATACCACTTTAGTAATCCACAAAAATCAACATATCTTGGATGCCGAACGTTTATAAACATCGCATTCTTTTACCGTAAGCTGAGATAAATCACGCTCAATCAGTCGCGGATGAAACCCTTTTGCAATCTATAAGAATAAAATCAATCAGGACATTCAAGAAGAAGAAATTCAGCAGAAATTTTTGAATCTGTTAACTAAATATCATGATGTTTTTTCCACTACGGATGGAACCTTAGGAAAACGGATGTCATTCGAGCATCAAATCAGGCTCAAGGACAAACAGAAAGTAACTATGTACCTTCGTACCGACTTCCTATGAAATTTCAGAATGAGATAACAGAGGAAGTAGGTAAAATGTTAAAGGAAGGAGTCATTAGGAAATCAAACAGCCCTTATAATTTTCCGTTAATAGTAGTACCGAAAAAAGATCGAACTTGGCGGATATGCGTAGATTTTCGTCGTTTAAACGAAGAAACAATCCCTGACAGATTCCCAGTACCATGTACCGATGATATCTGATCTTTACTAGGCCAGAATAAAATATTTACAAGCCTAGACTTACTAAAAGGATTTCATCAGATTCCGATGGAACAAGAAAGTATCCCATTACACTGCCTTCAGCCACAGCCAGGGGGGACACTTATGAATTTTGCGTATGCCTTTTGGTTTACGTTGTGCTCCTATAACTTTTACTCGTATGATAAACGTCGTGTTTGGAGACTTGTTGGGAGATATCCTACATGCCTACATGGATGACTTAGTAATCTTTTCCAACACATTAGAAGAGCATTTACGTAAATTGGAGTTAGTGTTACAAAGATTAAGGCAGCATAATTTAAGGTAAAGATAAGTAAGTGTGAATTTTTTAAAAACAGAAACTAGTCTATCTAGGTTTCACGGTTTCTAGTGAAGGTCTTAAAGTCGTCCACGATAAGGTGTCGGCTATCCGTAATCTTTCCGATTACCTACTAACGTCAACGGGAATACAGCAATTTTTAGGATGCAGCGGTTACTATCGCCGCCTTCATCCGCAACTACTCAATCATAGCCGCTCCCATAACCGATCTTATAAAAAAGGGGCGTAGATTTCGTAGGGTCCCTGAAATTCATCAAAACACGTGTTCGATAAATTGAAAGATGAACTGTGTAGTTCTCCTATCTTGAAATTTCCTGACTTCGGTAAGGAATTTTTCATAGCAACAGACGCCTCAGACCTAGGAGTAGGTGGGGTATTGCTTCAACAATATGATAGACAGTTTTTTCCATAGCTTTTTATTCACGTAACTGAGACCTTCCGAAAGTAAATATGCGGTAATAGACAAGGAAGGGCTGCGCTATTGTTAATTCACTCGGTGCACTTTAAATTCATAATATACGGTTACCCCGTCAAGGTTCTCATGATCATAAGCCCCCTAACCGACTTCTTTAAAGGCTTTAGTCACAGCCCCAAGCGAACTCGGTGGCACATGATCATTCAGGACTTGGCGCGAGGATCGGGTATTTACCTGGGAAAGCAAATATCATTGCTGACGCATTATCACGCAACCCCTCTTCATCTTGTACCGAGCCATTAGCTGAATTAATAGATATCTCAACCTCCATGCCCGTTGTTAAAACTATATCTGAACAGGAAGATCTGGGCTGGAGTGCTGAAACTATTACAGACGGAACAAAGAAAAGATCCGCAAATAGAAAAAATCATTCATTGCGTTAAACGGAAATCCGAAGGAAAAATAAAAAAGAATACCTAAAGTATAAGCAGCAGAATTATATCCTACAGGAAAATATCCTGTGTAGATCCGTGACGAGGAAAACCCGCAAACACACCGCAGTTGAATAACAACAGGTGGTGGTGCCTATCTCACTCATACCCACTGTCTTAAAGTGGTTGCATGAAAATCCACTGCATGGACACCCGGGTTATATTCCTTGATGCCCCACGAAAGCCAAATCCTTATTTTATTGGCATTACGATGCTTAGAGATATAAAAAAAGCACATAGCAAATTGTCGCACTTGTCAAGAATACAAAGGGCACACGAAGACAACCTGTCAGCCTAGGGGCTTACCCGTGCCAAATCAACCCTTTGAAAGAGTACGTTTAGATTTATTAACAGGATTTACGAGTCAGACAGAGGAAATAAGCACCTCCTAGTAATTATAGACGCTTTGACTCGATATACAGAACTTATAGCGCTTAAAACAAAAACAGCGGTCGAGTGCGCTAGGAAGTTTTACGAGTGCTACATTTGTAAACATGGAATTCCACACATCATTATCTCAGACTCGGGCGGGAGTTCAATAATCATTTCCTTAACTCCTTGTGCGAATTCCTTAGTATAAAGAAAATCAATACCATGATCTATCACCCAGAGTCTAATGGGCTAGTGGAAAGGGCAAATCGTAAGGTTTTAAACATTTTTGAAGGGTCACCCTAGGGGGGGCAGATCCCCAACTGGGACATTGCCATACCTGCGGTGCTAAGCACACTTAATCACTCGTATCATGTGTCTATTAAAAATGACACCGCACGAGGCACTGTACGGTATCCCGGCCCGAACGCCTTTCCACATCTTAAAGCCTACAACTAATTTATCAAATCCTCTAAAGGATGTTATGGATGCAAGCATAAGTCGATATAATATAATTCGTAAGAATTTAGAAGAAGCACAGATCATAATGAAAAAAAATCATGATAAAATAGCTAAGCCAACTAGAACATATGCCGTGGGCGATCAGGTATACATCAAGTATACGTGCGTAAAGGTTTAAATTATAAACTGACACCTAAGTTTGAAGGCCCGTTTAACATTTTAGAAAATTAACGGCCAATAGAGTTAGGGTTCAAATGTATCCAAACCCACTGATGTGAGAATAGTCCCATTGGCACATATCAGAATCTAAAGAAAGGTAGATGGAGTGAGGGAAAAAATGGTTGTATTTATGAAACTTGTATAATAAATTATATATATATCTATTAATCATATTGTATGTAAACCTATTCTTTTACGCGAGTTATTACATCTGTTTTACTCATTGCAGGTTTTCAAAAATGAATCTGTTATTGTTAGAGTGATATTGTGTATTCAGACATCTTTGTTGTATGGAAAGAGCGCTAGGACTAAAGACATAGAATTTAATCATGGCTCGATTATCGAGAGGAATCGATGATGTATTCATCGTGTCAAGTAATATTGTTATCGAAGTAGATATGCATGCTATTTTCTTACCTGAAGATGACGTCCTTTAACTTAAAGAATGACCTGATGAGGTTTGGTATTTCCCTTAGGAAATGCATGAACGTAATTTTCATGCTTAACTTCAGAGATTTCACTAGCTCAAACATTAAGCGTCGCGGAAATGTTGTCTTATGACATACAAAATAAAACCGCCGAGGCAGAAGAGCTCGCCTCGTGACCTGACCTGCTTATGTGGTCTGTGGCGGCACAAATGACTCTTGAACGCCGCAACCCGCTTATTCTAGCTGGACTAAACATCTTAGGATCAGTTGCGAATCTAGGCTTAGGAATCTCAAATCGCCTCAAGATAAATAATAAATAAAAGAATTGTTTTTGCAACACAAAAACGGAACTGGCCTTATCAGAAACCTCGCAGCCAGTTATCTTCGATCAATCAAATAATGAATATCGTTAATGAACATTCAAATAATATCGATCAGGTCAGGAAGTTCAACATTTGCTGGCTACTTTAGCTTACTATAGTTCGAAATAGATCATATCCGTGTGAAAATATCACATTTTATTGAAAAGTCAAAAGATTACGTAGAAGCAATTACGTTAGCAACAAAGGGTGTGTTATCTCCTCACCTCATGCCTATTAAAGATCTGACGTTAACTTTGGAAAACGGACGGGAGAAGCTAGGTTATATTCCTTTATTAGATGCCCATAAAGTAGAATTCTATTATAGCCTAATATCAGTCAGCGTTTGAAATTATAGAATTATGATCACAATTCCTTTTGATTCTTCCGATGCTTGGCAATCATACAAAATAGCACCGTTCCTACTTTTATGACGGATAACTCAAATCCAGTAATATCCAATTTAACGGGCATGTACGTGTTTTTCTTCTGATAAGAAATCATTTACAGTCATTAAAGACTTAGATAAACTCACTCACTGTTCAGAAGCCATGAATAATAAAATTTGTACAGCTGACTCTTTTGAATTCTATCCTATATCAACGGATTCATGTGAGTTAGACATGTGCTAAACTGCGGCTCTCTCTCTCATACAAGCGAAGGTTGTCTGGGGAAATAACTTTATCCCTTTTACGGTAATAAATTCAATTACAGGATGAATAATTGTTCCTGGATCCGTTATGATAAGGCCGGATTCGACGTCGTGTGTCGGACACATCACCGCCCATGCCCCTATTTCTTGTAGCAGCCGATGGTTGTACGGGGACATACTACAAACATACCGTTAGAGGGGTCAACACGATAATACGTGAGAAGGCGTATTTCGCGAACTACACGTGGGCTACCACAATCATCCCATCACTACCTCTCCCATACAACGCGCGAGTAGCTCATCGTCTGACGCAACTGGCTGAGATGACCCACGCGTCATCGACTTATGCAGGTGGAGAAAATCTTCGCTACTAACATTCTGCTAGCCGTGTTCAGCGTGACGGCCATATTGGTTATCGCCGTCAACATCTTTGCTTGGCGTAGGCTAAGGCGTAAACAGCAAGGATCTCCAAGGGAAACGTACTGGCCCGTCTAGATGACGTACCCGTCCCTTAAACTCAAGTCGTTTGCGTTAGGGCCGCCTGAACCTGGCCACTTCAGTTCGTGCCTAGGGAATTGTCTGGAATTGTGTTGTGTGAAAAGCGGTCCGTATGCTGGCAAAAATGTAGGACAAGAAAGACTCACGCCTTTGCATTTGAACAGTTAAAGTATCTCCAGGGCGCCTAATAAAGCATTATAGACCCAATATTATACATTAATATATTCCTAAAGGTATTTTTCGGGCACCTAATAAAATATCAGCCCTATATATTGAATTTCTGCAGAATTACATTGTTATACCATTGTACAATTATATTTATCTATTACAAAGAGTGTCAAGTACTCTTTAACAATTATCCATGATCATGCTATAATCATTATTTAGTAACCATTATTCTTAATCAGGTTACATGTTATCATATTAATCATGTATACATGTTTTGATTTTTACCATTTTATTAATTTTTGGGTACATAATCATTATTTATTACTAAACTATGGGATCTATATTTTAACCATGGCATTTATCTTTGTTTATGAATATGTCAACAAGGGTATGTAACAGAACCTTTTTATGCATTTAATCACTTAGTATGTACGAGCACGCTCCTATGGACAATGTTTCAAGTAATTTTTTTTGTTATTCAAGGCTTGAATAGGTAGCAGTCCGAGCCTAATGTAATAATTACATTATTATATAATTTACAAGATCTGTAAATATAAACCAATGACCTGGGGTCATGGCATTAGGAGGGTTCTACGTGACCAAAGCAGACCTAGATTACGCTATGCGCTGTCTGCAGTAGCCTGATCTAGCTCAAAGCTTTGGTCAACATTTTTATGTTATGATAACTTTGCACAACAACTTCCATGGGAAAGCGGTTGACCTGTTAACCTACGCCGGAAACTTGTAACTTCCTGAGGCCGGCAGACTACGTATGTGTTTATATGAATGCTGAGATAGCTAATGTTCCGCTATCGACGCGATGCTTTAGAATGGCAGTTCCACGCCAACTATCAAACATATCGGTCGTCCGACCGAGCTGCATCTCCTAGTATGGAGTTACAGAATAAAGTTGTTAACTTGTTCAACTAGCCTGTTTGAATCATCTCCTCTAGTCAAGAAAGAACCTCTCTACTAAGATATCCAAGGGAGATGAGAGGAACCAAACATTACTTACGGATGACAGCCGTAAGGAAAGAACAAAAAGTCTATCGCCAAGCGATAAGGCATTAGATATACACGTGTGTATTCATTGGTTCGATTTCCCCCTAAGCGGGGATGGTTCCAGAGCAAAAAAATAACAGGCTATTCACTGCCACATTCATAATCTAATTGCTGTTTATGTACATCTTCCTATCATCGAAATAAAATGTCACTTGTAAACGCAAACCAATCAAAGCAAAAGAATAGAAAAGAAAAGCAAAAGAATAGAAAAGAAAAGGAAAAAACAAGAAAACAAAAAACAAATGAGAGAAACTTAGAATGAAAATGAGCAATCATTCACAAATCAGTCGATAAAGTCCTAATTAGTCCCCTTCTTAGGAAAACACAAGGACAATAGAGAGAGAGAGAGAGAGAGAGAGAGAGAGAGAGAGAGAGAGAGAGAACGTAGAATGAAAACGAGCAGTCATTCACAAATCAGTCGAAAAAGTCCGAATTAGTCTCCTTACGAAAACACACGAGAGAGAGAGAGAGGAGGAGGAGGAGGAGGAGGAGGGGTGGGGGAGGATAGCACCATTCGGAGTAGAATAAGAGAGGGTGGGGAGTGGAGGGGAAGCCTTTAACGCAATTTAAAAGGCGGGGGAGACGCCGCAACTCTACGCTTGACAAAACCCGCTAATGGACTTCAAGATTCACACTCGCGTCGTGTCAGAAGAGGGAAAATTTCCCCTTCCTTTTTGTTTCCTTATTTCTCTTTCCGTTACGTGGCGATCTCTCTCTCTCTCTCTCTCTCTCTCTCTCTCTCCTCGCCATTATGTTTTCCTGAGAAGGGGACTAATTCGGGCTTTGTAGTGATTTGTAAATGATTATTCATTTTGATTCTAAGTTTCACTCTCTCATTTGTTTTTTCATTTTTGTTTTTTTTCCACCTCTCTCTCAATCTCGTCTCTTCCCCCCCCATCCTCTCGCTCTCTCCCTCCCTCTCTCTCTTCGTCTCCTCTCTCTCTCTCTCTCTATATTCTATGTATATATATATGGTATATATATTATATATATATAATATCTAAGTATATCTACCTTATATATAATATATAATTATATATTATTTACTATATATTATATATATCTCTCTCTATCTCTCTATATATATATCTAGTCTATTTTGTTATTCCCTGGATTTCGTGTCTGTTTTCGTGCGTCCACCTACCATATTAGCTCTGCAAATATTTCATTGTAGTTTCCTAGTACTGTTTCTATAATGAAAGTAAATATGGTTAATATAAGATATGGCTAATTAATTTACATTGCCAAAGGATCTGCTATCTGATTTTCATGCACTTCCTCACTATCTAAATAACGATGCTATTCGATAAATAATCTCGGCACATTTCGAAATAATCTAAACAGACAAAACTTCGTATATGACCTACAACTGAAAACTTTATTTATTCTGCTAAACGGGCGAATTACTCTAAAGTTCTATTCAACAACAATAACGCTATGTGCCTCAAAAGGAGTACATTAATTAATAATAATAATAATAATAATAATAATAATAATAATAATAATAATAATAATAATAATACAAGGGCAACGATTTCTCGGACCGTCTTAAATTTTGGCAGCCCCTTCATAGTACCAGATGAAAAAGTTCCCACGCGACAAAAGCTGTCAACTCACTTGAGAGAGAGAGAGAGAGAGAGAGAGAGAGAGAGAGAGAGAGAGAGAGAGAGAGAGAGAGTGCTTATTATCGATACAGTTTTGGCTCATTTAGTTTCACCCTACTTCACGAGAAAAGTGACAAAACTGCGAATCGCTCCGGGTGGAAAGGGCAAACAAACTGACTTACCGTTAAATAAACTTTATTTGGAAAAATGAAGTCAACTGCCTATATAGATTTGGTAAGTATTTCCCTAATATGAATATCATTCATTCAGCAAAGTCATTGTATTTCACATTTAGCATTTTGAATCGGGTCTTTATTTTGATACACTTATATGTAAGTGCGGGAGGGATTGGAACATAAAATTCACCATATACCAAGTGCTGGGACCTACGAGGTCACTCATGAACTCAAAATAATGGTATTTTCACGTCGCATGGTTAGTCAGCAACGGGACCAACGGCTTTACGCGACTCCGATCCACGTCGAGTGCGAACTTCCATCACTAGAAATACACATCTCTGACTCCTCAATGGAATGCCCGAGAATCGAACTCGCGACCACCGAGGTGGCAGGCCAAGACCATACCGATCACGCCACTGAGGCGCTTGAAACAACTCTTACGAGAGGGTGGAACCTAAGATGGAAGAGAGTATGAATAAAGACAGTAAAATGCAGCTAAGGGCCGAAGGGACGCTGCAAAGAATCTCGAGTAATGCTTGCTGCGCAGCGCATGAGGCACACTGACGGCACTAACCTTTAAGGGTTACATGTACGTGAGAGCCTTTACGTCGTGCCTGAAGTTCATTCTTTCTAAACATCCACTTGTTCTTCAGACAGCTTTATTACCGGGTAATCCATCGATCAAAATTAGCCCTTGCTTTTTTAAGATCACAGTCTAGCGACGAATTTTGTCTTAATGCACAGACTTAAAAACACCGATAATAAAAAAAAGTGCAACACTTGCCGCGTGGACAAATATGTCCTATAGTAGATTCACATCAACCGTGCATCTTGATGTAATGCCAGTACCTTACGACGCTCCTGGTTGGCTGTTGATAAGCCAATCACAGGACTGGAAGCTCTCGGTCTCTCGAGAGAGTTCACATAGGCAGGATGTATATTCCATCTCTCCTGAGGGATACTTGTGATAGGCGTATCCCTCAGGAGAGGCTGAACATACATCCCGCCTAAGTGAACTCTCTCTCGAGACAGTTTTCAGCCCTGTGATTGGCTTATCGACAGCCAATCAGGAGCGTCGTAAGAGACCGGCCTAGACATCAGATGTACGGTTGATGTGAATTTACTATAACTACTGTAATATGGGCCTGTATACACAAAATGAACATTCCGCTGGCTTAATCATACTTCAATTCGAGACTTCCTTTGGCATATAATTTCTATTCAAATTCTACCCAGTCAAATCGCCATCCGTAATAACAACTCTACCTTGGATTCGATTCTCCAATTCTAATTAGTACAAATTTCTTACCTGATTCACTTCACCTCGGCATCTCAAAAGCTTGGGAGACGGTCAGGATACCTGAAAATATGAAAGAAAATGAATTAAGCTTAACTTATTTTGCATAACTTTAGAGTAAGATCTACTATGCATTAGAAGGTTTTTCATCTGAAAAAAAAAATTTTCGTCTGAAAAGTCTGGTACCAAGACGCAACTGCAAGAAAAGCAACAGATGATGCTTGCAACGAAAAAGGAAAGTCGACAAAATCAATGTTATACTTATGTTAATGGAAAAACATAGGTTTTAAAAAATGCCGTTTTGAGTCTGTATACTGCTTTGACCTGAATCCACAACCAAAGCAATAGGTTTCTAAATAATGCCGTTTCGAGTCTCTATACTGTATACTACTTTGACCTGAATCTGCAAGCAAAGCAATAGACGATCATGCGATCTTTGCTAACAGCGACTATAATCACGAGATTCATTTGTAAATTGACATTATATGCCTTTATCCAGCTTCCCTGCGCCAACATAAAAATTCATTGGGAGATCTTGTTCGCTTTGCTTAGTACTCAAAGCTTGCTGATTGTAATGGTAATCGCTTCATAGCAAGGAATTACGAGTTAAAAGGAAAGGAAGACGCATCTTCCAGAAGTTCTGCAGCACGTAGGCTTTCGTGCGTGTGTTGGAGGCGCCTGTTCTCATGATGGTTCTAGAATCGGCAGGAATGTTGTGGAACTTGACAGGCGCCGACGTGACGTGAGGAACGCCGCGATTTCTGATGCAATAGTTCGTCTAGATTCTACTAAATCGTTCCCGGCGTCTCGGGAGTCTGTGACGTTCGCCGTAGGCCCCGCCCCCAGGTCACCGTATAAATACGACTGATGAAGTAGGAGAGATCAGAGAGTAAGAGATCATCAGTAAGAGCCACAGATCAGATTATCAGTGAGAGATCAGCAGCAGAGATCGTCAGAGAGAGATAAGAGAAGAAGGAATCAACGAAGGATCAGAGAGGGAAAGTCGCTCGAGAGTTGGTTGAATTCTGGTCAAGTCGTCGTCAGGAGTGGACGACTGAGGCATTTCGACGTAGAGCAAGACTTCAGAGAGGAAACGTTTTACAAGAGGTTTTGAGGAGTTCCTGCCCTTCAAGTATCAAGAATAGACATTGTTTTCTGCAATACGGTGTCAAGAAGACGTCTACAATTACAGTTTTCCTTTGTGAAGCCATCGCTTCGAGTCGCAAAACTGGCCAGCAAGTATTTGAATTACCTCACTTCTTCCCCAGTTCATGCATTGTAAGATTTTGCCTTTTTTATGTAAATAGGAGACACCATTCTGCATTTATCTTTGTTAGTAAGCTTGTAAATAAACCTTTGTTGTGTTTGTGTATCTTTCTATATTCGTATCCCCAGTTTCAACTGTTGGTGTTGAATTCTTTTTGTTTATTTTCATATCGAACCTGAAGCTGACCTCTCTCAGAGGCCGTAACATTGTGGTGACCTTGCTTAGAATATATCCAGCACTTTAACAGTTTGAAACAGGGGAATATAAAAAGAGCCAGAATGAGTGAGATGGTGAAAGAGTTTATTGAGTCGGGTAAGCTACTAGGTCTAGGGGGGAATGATCTCCGTGAGTATGTTGAAAGGAAAAAGTATGAGAGAGATGAAAGAGCGGCTGAGAGAGAGGAAAGAGCAGCTGAGAGAGAGGAAAGAGCTGCTGAGAGAGAAATGCAGCAACAGGAAAGAGAGAAAGAACGTATGCATGAGTTGGAAATCGCTCGGTTAAGGCAAAATGCTAGTAACAGTCAGACAGGCGAGAACGAAAACGAGGCTGATAGGTTAGGCATGAGTGCAGTGCTGAAATTAGTACCAAGGTTTGATGACGAAGATGTAACAACATATTTCATGTGTTTTGAGAAGTTAATGGAAAGAGTAGGCTCTCCTAAAGAAACGTGGACTTTATATTTACAGTCAGTTTTGAGTGGTAGGGCACTTACTGTGTATAGTTGCATGTCTAAGGAGGAATGTGATGATTATGATATTGTGAAAGAAACCGTTCTTAGCGCATATAGGTTAGTACTGGAGGCGTACCGCAAGAAATTTAGAAATTTTGGAAAGGATGAAAATATCACATATGCAGAATACTGTAAGAATTTAAAAAGGCTGTTTTTTGATTGGTTAACTTCTACTAAAGTTAAGGATTTTGATGGTTTGAAGAACTTAGTGTTGTTAGAAAACTTCAAAGATAACGTATCCCCTGAGATTAAGCTTTATATGGAAGATAGGCGAGAAGTATCTTTCGCAGCAGCAACTAGGTTAGCTGACGAATATAGTCTAACTCATAATTTGAGTATTAGTAAGAAATGAAATGATCCTTCGTCTGGTAGAGTACAAAGCGGTAAAGGTTTCAGTTCTAGTAATGGCAATGCGAGTAAAAGTGACTATTCCTGTTATACGTGCGGAAAACCTGGTCATACGTCTAAGGTTTGTAAGAGTAAAGTGGCATCTAGTGGCTCAGAATTAATTTGTTTCCGATGTAATGGGAAAGGGCATTTAGCGAGAAATTGTGCAGTAGAAAGGAAGGACGGTAAGAAACCAGTGTCTCTAGTTAACCTTTCGTCAAGTACAAATGATGTGATGAGAGAAACTAGTAAAATCTTTGGTGAATTTCTGTCAGAAGGTGTAGTTTCCTCTCTTGGAGGAGTGTGTTCGAGAGAAGTGGTCTTGCCTCGAGACACAGGAGCTGCTGTCTCACTGATTGGGAGAGGGAGTGTGCCGAACATGGCAGAAATCAACATGGAAGAAAAAGTCATGTTAGGTGGATTTCCTAACACTTGTGTTCTATGTCCTTTGTTGAAGTTGAACATAGAAAGTCAGGTAGTGTCAGGAGAAGTGAAACTTGCAGTTTTTGACAGTTTGCCCATTGATGGCGTTGACATTATTGTCGGTAATGACTTAGCTTTATCCAAGAATGTGAATCCTGTTGTGAGGGATATTCCAGTGCCTGAAATGGTAGTAACTAGGTCGGGTTTAGATACAGACGTAGACTACAGTCATAATTTGTTCGTGGATTTGAACAAGAGTAAGTTTGTGGATTCGAACGAAAGTGAGTTTGTGGATTCGAACGAGAGTAAGTTCGTGGATTCAAAAGAGTATGTTCGTGGATGCGAACGAGAGTGAGTTCGTGGACTCGAACGAGTGTGATAGAGGTAGCGAGGTTGATCTTAGCATGAGTGTGGCTGAGAAACCTGACTCTATTGTTGACAGTGATAGCCGAACGGAAGGTGTAGCTGTCGAGGGTAACATAGTAAATGTACCAGTATAGTACTAGTTATGGTGATGAATTAGGCACTAACCTCGTGAACAAGGATGAGCTAGTCGAGTTGCAGAGAGAGGATGAGACACTAGCCCGAATTTTTTATTGTGAGCTGGATGATGATCTCGATGATGTGTGTAAGGAAACTTTTTGTTTAAAGGACGAAGTTTTGTGTTGTTATATTCGTCCGAAGTCAGGTAGTGAAGGAGTAATCACCGAACAATTAGTGGTTCTCAGGAAACTTCGTGAGCTAGTTTTGAAGTTAGCACATGATGAGCTAGGACATTTAGGAGTAAATAAAACTTTCAAGTTTATTAGTAGGGGGTACTTTTAGCCTCAGATGAAAAGTGACGCAAAGAGATATGTTCTAAGCTGTCATAAATGCCAAATTGCTGGGAAACTGAATCATGTAATTTCCAGAGCTCCGTTGTGTAATATTCCTTCGGTAGGCTAATCTTTTGAGAATGTATTTGTCGATATGGTCGGACCTTTGTCTGTAAGTAAGGGTAGAGAAGATTACACAACTAATCTAGATTATTATAAAAACAATTTAAGAGATGTTTGGCAACTAGCTAAGGAGAACAGAAGTCAAGGGGAAACTAAAGGGAAACATGATCTTAGAGCAAAAAAGAGAAGTTTGTGTGGAAGAGATAAAGTTTTAGTACTAGTCCAGAAAGAAGGTTCCTTTTTACCTTATAAGTTCGAGGGTCCTTTTTCAGTGTTAGAGGAGAGGGGAAATATACATTATAGAATTAATATGGGTAAGAGTAGAGCAAAGTCAATGAATGTAAATTTGCTTCAGAATTATAAAGAACGCCCCGTACCTTGGCCACCACCAGTGCTCTATGTGACAGTGTTACTGAGAGAAATTAGTTTTGAGAAAACGCAAGAGGTGTTTTAGCAGTTCAAAGTTTTAATCAGAGTTCAGAAAACGGAAAAAGTAAGAGAGAAAGATAATGTTATAGCAGATAGCCTCCTTAAAGTTTTCAGAGTGAGTAGCCTAATGAGCGTTTTCTGTTTTGGCATGAGTGGGTGAATGAATGGAAAGTGTTAAAGCTTTATGCAGAATTGTTCCCCTAATGTTTAATTCTGGTTTCTCTTTAGAAAAAAATAAAATCAGTTGATTTCATTTTTTCTCTTTTTGGGGGGACGTGTAATGGGAATCACTTCATAGCAAGGAATTACGAGTTAAAAGGAAAGGAAGACGCATCTTCGAGAAGGTCTGCAGCACGTAGGTTTCGCGCGTGTGTTGGAGGCGCCTGTTCTCATGATGGTTCTAGAATCGGTTGGAGTGTTGTGGAACTTGACAGGCGCCAACGTGACGTGAGGAACGCCGCGATTTCTGATGCACTAGTTCGTCTAGATTCTTCTAAATCATTCCCGGCATCTTGGGAGTCTGTGAAGTTCGCCGTAGGCCCCGTCCCAAGGTCACCGTGTAAATACGACCGACGAAGTAGGAGAGATCAGAGAGTAAGAGATCATCAGTAAGAGCCACAGATCAGATTATCAGTGAGAGATCAGCAGCAGAGATCGTCAGAGTGAGATAAGAGAAGAAGGAACCAACGAAGGATCAGAGAGGAAAAGTCGCTTGAGAGTTGGTTGAATTCTGGTCAAGTCGTCGTCAGGAGTGGACGACCGAGGCATTTCGATGTAGAGCAAGACTTCAGAGAGGAAACGTTTTACAAGAGGTTTTGAGGAGTTCCTGCCCTTCAAGTATCAAGAATAGACATTGTTTTCTGCAATATGGTGTCAAGACGTCTACAATTACAGTTTTCCTTTGTGAAGCCATCGCTTCGAGTCGCAAAACTGGCCAGCAAGTATTTGAATTACCTCACTTCTTCCCCAGTTCATGCATTGTAAGATTTTGCCTTTTTTATGTAAATAGGAGACACCATTCTGCATTTATCTTTGTTAGTAAGCTTGTAAATAAACCTTTGTTGTGTTTGTGTATCTTTCTATATTTGTATCCCCAGTTTCAACTGTTGGTGTTGAATTCTTTTTGTTTATTTTCATATCGAACCTGAAGCCGACCTCTCTCAGAGGCCGTAACACTGATGCATAGATATAAGTCTGAAAGCTTTCGAAGCTTTTCCGTTTTCAGTGCTGTGAAGAAAATGAAGATCCTGCGTGTGTACATATATATACTGTATATATATATATATATATATATATATATATACTATATATATATATGATTATAGATATATATATATATATATATATATATATATATATATAAATATATATGATATATATATATATATATATATATATTTGTGTATATATATATATATGAATAATTATCAAATCGCTGTGATTCATGTCAATATTCGAGCTACAAGTGTCCTTTAATATCTAATTCGCTCTACCTCGGAATTAATATATTTTTTAGTTGATAATAATTGACTAAAAAATTCCCCTTTCTGATTACATATATGAACATATATTAATTCCGAGGTAGAGCGAATTAGATAATTAAAGACATTTGTAGCTCGAATAAAATATATATATTACATATATATAATAAACAAGATATCCCGCTGAATTTCAACGCAAGGGCAACGAAGCCGAATGAGGGAGAATGACGATTTAACAACTGATCCGGTAATTACGGTTTATTTACTGCTAACAAAGATCTCAAGGACGCCAAACAGACGGTTTGTCTCGTCTGCCTTTATTAATGAACGTCTCGTCTGTTGCTTTGTTTGCAGATTCGGGTCAAAGCGCCGAGGACCCGACATTGTATGAGGCTGTTCCGAGACGCGATCGGCTTTTGTTTTTCTGCTGACCCATATTTTGCCATTAAGGTAAATATGACATTGCGTTCGTCGAGTTACCTTAATGAAGTTTTTTGTTCCCCTACCATCTTCCCCCCTCCCTCTCTCTCATGTGACACTGACTTTGATGAAATACCTTTATAAAGTTCATATTTTAGTCTCACTCTCTCTTTGACTTAAGGGTACAGCGCTCTGCGGAAACTCGTTCAAACAGCATTATGATAAAAACGCTAATTCTTCCTTCACTTTATCTCGCCCCCAATTCTCCGTCTCCCTCTCGATCTTCTTCCTCTAACAGGTTCCTCCCAAGCGCTCTTCACTCCCTCCTCATCATCCACCCTCAACACTCGCCCATACTATCTCAATCATGACTCTCTTATTACCTCTGTAATCTTTATCAGGCCTGCCATTCTTCTTATTTCGTCATTTTCCAATCTTTCAGGCAGCGATATTCCCATAACCCAACTCGGCATTCTCATCTCTGTTCTCTCAAGCTTTACTTCCTCTTTTCCAGCTTGTAAATATAATACTTACTTTAAAGCTTAATAAGAAGCAACGTATAATCACTGCATGTGCGCGCGGGTGTGTGTGTGTGTGTGTGTGTGTGGTCTTGACCCTCTTTTACGTTACCAATACAGTATGAATACGTTACTAATAGCGATAGTAATGTCTGTTCATCTGGAGTCATCAAATTAAACATATAATCATAATTAAACACCGTGATAATACACATACGTGTCTAGCTACAATACATGAAAATATGAGTTTTTCTTCCAGTGCATATGACTGTGGGCGGATGAGTGGGCTTTATTGAGCATACGAACAGAAATTGGAATAAACAAACGGATGCAAACGCATTAACTCCAATCAAACATAAACTATGTAAACATTTCTTCAATTTCACGGACCGTTGATCCTTCAGATGGACAATTAGTAGATTACATAACCACAATTCTCTCTCTCTCTCTTTCTCTCTATCTTTTCCCATTACTTGATCACATCGCTGTCCTTACTGTGACGAACGAATTGAGTAATGCTTAACCCTTTTAATGTTGACAAAAGCCAGGACTCAAGACAAAGATACACGAGTCGACTTCCTTTCTTAACATTTTCTGCAGCCCTCTAACATCGTGGAAGTTACGCAAACAAAAGTGGCATAACACTTGTGACTTCCCGTAACGACCCAACCAACCCAACCTCCATTTTCATCCAACGCGAAGTGGATCCTGTTATATAACAGTGGTTTGTTAACCCCAGTTGTCTATTTATCAGTTAAATTGCTGGTTGTTTTTGGCCACAATTCCTTAATAGTTCCTTGTTGTTATTTATCTAAGGCACTTGCAGATTTCAGTCGACTTCCTGTTTTTTTAAAGAAAGCTATGGAGATGACTTTATCTGTCCATCCGCACTTTTTCTGTCCGTCCTCAGATCTTTAAAACGACCGAGGCTAGAGGGCTGCAAATTGGTATGTTGATCATCCTCCCTCCAATCATCCGACATACCAAATTGCAGTCCTCTACCCTCAGTAGTTGTTCTATTTTATTTACGTTAAAGTTAGCCATAACCATGCGTTTGACAACGCTATAAGAAAATTCTATTGCCCCGAAGACATTTCGGCACATTTTTTACTTATTGCGACTGACATCGGAATTTGTTCAGCTATACTGGATTTCCTTTCCCCCAAATATATTGGATTTCCTCTTGTGAAATATTCAGCCATATGGAATTGCATACCCTCCTTCACGTCATTTCGGTTCCTCTCTCTCTCTCTCTCTCTCCCAATTTTACTCTATTAACAAATTAACCTTACCGCAAAGCCAATCAACTTTTACTCCCATCCTTATAATGCCTTTCTACTCTCGACAAGGCAATTGTAGATTTCATTCCCAATTAAATTAGCAAAATTTAACTGCTGGATAAAGTGGCCTCCTCGGCCCAACTGAATAAATAATCTAAAAGGTATTTCAAAGCGTTATGGTATAATCACCCTATGATGATTCCTGCAAGTGAAACACTTTCAACTTATCGAAGAGCAAACGAATGTACACACACACTCATACACACACACACACACACATGCACATGTGACCGGGTAAGTGGTGATGAAAGGGTCTACAATATTTCTCAAGAGTAATTAGCAACTATATGTGTTACAGTAAAGACATGGAGAGCTAACCGTCGAAAGTATCGAGTATATTATTATTATTATTTTATTATTATTATTCAGATGATGAAACCTATTCATATGGAACATACTCACAGGAACCATTGACTTAGAATTCTAGTTTCCGAGGAATATCGTGTTCATTAGGATGAAGTAAGAGGAGGTAAAGGGAAATACAAAAAGAAGACATCTCACTTATTTAAAAAAATGTAAATAAATTAATGGATAAAAATGTATTAAAATGCAATGAGAATATTAGTGCAGTAATGCACTGAATCTTTGCTTGAAATTCAGAAAGCCTCATACGAGTTAGAAATTATTCTCCTTATAAGAATGGCTACTATATCATTAACAGATCCCGCGATTAGAGGAGACAGTCAAACTGATAAAGCTTGAGACTAAGCTATACATATACTTCCCAACAGTCTAGTACTGAGAGACAGTCAGACTTTCCAGAACCTTATACACTTTTGAGAAGCCTGAGAATATCAACACACAAATCATCGGCACATCTGACACCTGCATTTCGAGGTTAAAAAAAAAAAAAAAAAAAAAAAAAAAAAAACGCATGACCTAAAAAAAAAAAAAAAAAAAAAAAAAAAAAAAAAAGGAGGTAATATGAGAAGAGGAAGCACAGGTAGGAAAAGTAAAGTATCTGAAAGGACACCTTTATATACACTGTCAGGGATGTATCCGCTCTACAGCTGTCAACACAAAATCAGTGAACAGTGGCGAGGACCATGAAAAATTTAAAAAGGGCAAAAAATGAAAAACTAGGACAAGATATCTTTCAAGCGCCTCAAGAAACAATTGAGGAATAAATTCAAACCTTTCAGATTATCACGCTAAAAAAATTTTCTGCAGTCAAATAGCACATTAAAGACGGCTTATTCGAAAGGAATAACTACTTTAGAGTAGAGCCGAATTCGCCACATTTCTCAAAAAAGCCTTTTTTTTTAAGAAATAAATTTTATGAAGGTTAGAACAGTTTCATGTAGATTCAAAGGAGAAAAGAATACACATAAGAGCTTAAACCATGATTAAAGAAAGACTTTTAAACGGAAAAAATTACACTTTTTGTGAACAGCGGCATTCAACGGTAAGTTGTGCAAACAAAATCTGTTAACAGACCTAATCCAGCTTTATGAGCTAATGATACCTAGATGTCATCCACTGTTGCTTTAAATCCAGTTACTGTATAGCTTGGAAAAATGCCATAGAGAAGGAAACAAGTCGAGATGACACCACTACATGACAAGTAACAACCGAAACTATTACAGTAAAAAGCTTCCACGTGTTCAATGATAACAATGACATAAGCGCACATAAAGCTTAAAATGTTGACTACCCATATTCTCTTGCTGTAACTTTTCTTGCAGTCTTTTCTGGCATCTGAACTGTGCAACTAATGAAAATAATTACAAGTTTCGCTGCCTAAAGGTGCACAGTTTCTGACATAAGTGCAAAATTGCAGCGTACGTCTCAACTAGTTGACGAAGTCCAGACTTGTGGATGGGGGGGGGGGGGGGTGGGGGGGGGGCGCCACAAACGCTTTTAATTCTTAAAATACCGCCTATAAGCAGCAAGAGCCCGCGCTGGCGTAAGGCCAACGTAGTGTAAACCACCCACTTATCATACAGAGATAGACTGGAATTATCAACATTTGACGCAAAAGAGAAAGTTCCCATATATACGAAAAGAACCTATTCTATACATGAATTGTACAAACACTGGAATAAATTATGAAAATAAACAATCGGTAATCAGAGAATTTCATTCACACATCAGTTGCGTGAAACAGATAACAATAAATGTGTATATATATTATATAGATATATATATATATATATATATATATATATATATATATATATATATATATATATATATATATATAATATATATATATATAATAGATATATCATATATTTATATTATATTTATACGTGTGTGTGTGCATCAATACCACAAACGGTACAACACTCTTCTTCCCCTTTGCGTAGAAATGTAAATTTACTCTCCCTACACCAAAACTGCATTGCATGCCAATGCCTGATGTATATTAACACAATGACCCCATTTTTTCAACCATTGGCAAACACCGAAACATTTACTTGGCAAATTTATTATACTTGCGCCGGTCTATTCCTGTAAATAAGATTTTGAATTGCATGCAACCACTGCAATAATACTGCAACAATGCAACAATACCGAAACAAGCATAACTTAAGCCCTAAAATCCGACCACAAAAGTTCCATTTGCTTATAACTATTTTCCTCTCCCCGTTCCAGCAGTCGAGCTTTGTATGAATAGTCGCTGCTGTCCTCTTTGTACTTTAATCTCTCTCTCTCTCTCTCTCTCTTTCTCTGTGTGTGTTGTGGGGTTTGAGGGGGGGGGGGTTCGAGGGGAAGTTCACATCTGAATTTGCATTACTACAAATAATTCAGCGAGTTATAAAAACTGAATTATTGCATAACCCTCTCTCTCTCTCTTAGATGAAGGTCATATTTGAATTTGGAATATTACAAATAATTCAGTCATAAAAAATGAATTATTGCATAACTACCGATTCTGGCAGGAGACGTTATAGTGTTGCTTATCAAGTAATTCAAATAACTCAAGTGTAGTATTGTGTTAAATTTGAGTTTATCGACGTTTTAAAAGCTTAACTGACCGATAACAATATTATTTATAATCACTATATTAAGTATAGACGAATAACAAAACCCCGTTTAATGCAAAACAAATAATACTCTGCATAATAAAGACTACTAGCTCAAGGACAACGACGATTTTTCATTATTATTAACTTTAAACATAGACGAATAACCTAACTCCGTTTAACGCACACACACACACACACAATAATATTCTAAATAATGAAGGCTAGTGCAAGGATAACAGAGATTATCTTTTTAATCACCAAAACAAAGTGTGGCGTGTCCTCCTGCCATAACCGAAGGTCATCATATAATCATGAGCGCTCTTTCGGCACTCCCTGTCTGAACCGATTGCTGATTAGGACTTTTTTTTTTCTAATATCAGCGCGAGAGATAATTGTAGGCCACGGGTGACTCGTGAGCACGTGAGGGCATTAGCTGCAGCTGTTACTGTGAGGAGCCGACCTAATGCGCGTTTCGTTTATTATATGTATATGCATGTATGTATGTATGTATATATGTACATTATATTATATATATATATATATATATATATATATATATATATATATATATATATGGTGGTAAAAATGTTCTGTTACAACAGAATTCCATCTAATAAAAGGAGCCCATAAAAACCCCAAAATATAGAGAGAAAGTACTTTTCTCTATATATTTTATTTTGGTTTTTATGGGCTCCTTTTATTAGATATATATATATATTGTATATATATAATATATATATTTATATATTTATAAATATATTATTTTATATATATCTTCTATATATATTGTTATATAATTATATTATATATTTTTTTTTATTTTTTTTATATATACATATATTTATATACATACATACTACATATATATAAATATATATATATATATATATAATATAATATATATATATCTATATATATATATATAATCCTATATTATATACACACACAATAAGGGTTACGTGGGTATCAAAGCTTTTCATTACCTTTAACACTTTAGGGTAATTACTGATCTGGACTAAAGGATGATGATGATGCTGATGATGACAGCAAATGATTATGACAGTCATAAGCAATGATGATGACGGTGATATTAAAGATGAAAAATGGTTGTGATGGCGTTACAGAAATCGTAAGTTAAGGTTGAACAAGTGGCTTTCTTTTACATTTATAGCTTTAAAGCCCACGGTCTATGGTATAAGATGATAATTATGATCATAGTCATTATCATAATAATTCCAATGATACTACTTTCGAAGTATTTACTGATGACGAAAATGTTTATGATCCTAAAACTTCGCACTGATGCAAGTAGTGTTTCAGCACGATGCGTCCATGTCTGAAGATTTTCTCGTGCAAGTGTGTCCACCAGACGAATGGTCGACCTTCCATGGTTGGAAAATCTTACAAGAATCATCTAGAAAGCAAATCGTCAGTTTGTGGCAACTAAAAACATATGTATAACAAAAAATCCGTTCACGAGTTCAGCAAATATAATGGCTATTTCTTGCATTTTCTAACCTTATGCCTACACAATTACTTTTATCAATTTTACTATATCTTAATATGGTGGTGCGCGAAGGGATCACATAAAGGCGTTCATCAAATAAAATTACATAATGTTAACATAGACTCTTGATTTTACGGCGAATATTAATCGCAACTGTTACGAACTTGTTTGCTGATGACGTCACTGAACACCAGCCGCATTTGGTACGGCAGTCTGTCTGTCTGTCTGCCCGCTAACTCACACTTGCCTCTCATGTCCACACCCTTCCAGTCGACGACGGTTGCTGTACTATGAGACAGATGACAATGCGATACTTCTTAGATTCTCCAGAGTATGAGATATGAGAACTGTATAGAGCAGCAGTTCTCAACCGGGGGAAATTTCAGTTTCGGGCGGGGGGCGAATTATGACCACTTTCATTTTAGTTTTAATACCCATTAGCATGATCAATGCTATTGAACGTGTAAAACTACGCTATAAAATTATATTTATGTAAAGGTTATGTACTAATATGGAAGCAAATAGGGATTTTTAGTATAACATGCATATTATTTGGAATACGCCTTTTGAGGTAGGAAATTTTGGATAGGGGGAGGGATGATATTCTGACATAATTGGTGAAAGATGTATGGGCCAAAAAACGTCGAAAACCACTGGTATAGAATGACGGCAAAGCCTCGAAAAGTAAATACTTTTCATAGCCTGGAAGCCCAGGCCTTAGACAGACATTTCTGGTAAGAATTCATTGAGGTTCTGTCCATTAGCTGGATCGCCATGAGGATTGTAGACTGACTTTAAAAACAAGACCCTTCTGGAATAGCTTTCTATGACACTAAAGATTAAATAGTAAAGATTTAAGAAGATAATGATCGTAAGGAAATTACGATGACGACGGCGGATAAAAATGACAGCAAAGAACATGTTGTGATGATAATAATGGCAGGAAAACTGACAGGCACGGAGAAGGAAACCGTGATTTTAACTCTGGTAATATCAAATGCATTCGCAGTGTGAATAACATGGTGCTGGAAAACAGCAATTGCCAATGGCTATGATCGTGATGGTAAAGGTATCAATAACAATGAAACAATTAAAATAACGTCTTCTGTTTGAAAATAATAGAGACACACCAACTACAATGAACAGAAAACTGACAAACTGATTAAAATAACCTGCAGATTTTAAGTAAGTGACAACACATTTTATCCAATTTTTTTTTACACGTGACATGATATTCATCCCAGAAGAAATCCAGGACCACGTAAGATTTATGATAATTTCCAAGCAAATACAAAGAGACATTACGTACTGGTCATTTCATTGTTGATAGAGAGAGAGAGAGAGAGAGAGAGAGAGAGAGAGAGAGAGAGAGCCTTCCCAAATTCTCTTAGATAAGCCGATTTATACAAATATATGCAAACAAATATTCTCACACCGAAATTAATATATATATATATATATATATATATATATATATATATATATATATATATATATATAATTTGTGTATCAAAGAGCGTCCCTATCGATACTGAAAGATTTAGCAGCATCCCTGTAAACCATACTGTACCTCTCATGACCTATGCAGTGAATTATGTACCTGGTGGTTGGAATGGAATGGAATATAATATTTAGGCCAAAGGCCAAGCAATGGGACCTATGAAGTCATTCAGCGCTGAAACGAAAACAGTAAAAGGTGTGAAAGGTGTAACAGGAGTAAAACCTCACAGTTGTACTATGAAACGATTGTTAAGAGTGGGTGAATAATCAGATGGAAGAAAGAATATGACCGTAGGTATAGTAAAAGGAATGAAAGGGGATGCAGCTAGGGGCCGAAGGGACGCTGCAAAGAACCTTAAATAGTGCCTACAGTGCACCGCGTGAGGTGTACCAAGTAGTTGGCTGACTGGTGAATAGCAGAAGAGGCGAAGAAGATATGGGTCTAGCGATCTCATCTCCGAGTACATATTTTTAATCCAGAGCCACCCCTCCTAATGGTAAAAACAAAAACAGCATACACACACACACACACACACATATATATATATATATATATATATATATATATATATATATATATATATATATATATATATATATATAGACACACACACACACACACACACATATATATATATATATATATATATATATATATATATATATATATATATATATATATATATATATATATATATATATATATATATATATATATATATATATATATATATATATATATATATATATATGATATAAACTTTATCTCTAACGAAAGTTGGATTTAGTCTAAGTCGTGACGGAGTAGTAATCAACGTATGTGAAAGAGAGTGTAACAATAAATCATTTGTCAATATGAACTTAAGAATTCAATAACCTTTATGTCTTTACTGGCAGGAATGTCTGAATGTTGTTATGGTTTGAACTCCGTAACAAGAACAACAAAGGCATAAGAAAGGAAATGGAATTGTAAACAAAATCAATGCAAAACCATGACACATATATACATAATATATAAGTATATGAGTATGTATGTAAGTGTATATATATATATATATATATATATATATATATATATATATATATATATATATGTGTGTGTGTGTGTGTGTGTGTGTGTCGAATGATTCGGTCTTCTTTCCAAGCAGGACCTAGTGCAACAAAACCCACATCGCCACTAGGCTATGTCAATGCGCATTATAGCCTCCCTTACCGGGTCGCGCTTCCAGTGAAAACCCACACCACGACCAGAGCCTAACTCCTACTCTATGCTTCGATCAATCTCTGTCGACGGACTGCGTACCCACAGAGGCGCCAATCCCGAGTTCTCCCTTTTTGCTTGTACTAATACGTCGTCAAAGAGGTTCCGAGAATTCATATTTCGTCTTTTGTCCGGGAGTATTAGGGTTTAAGGACGAGATTCTGATATTCATTCCAGAAGTACGATATGCAGTACGATCTACAGACTATAAGCGACAGGAACAGAGGACCATAGAGTCTAGGGATGGGACTGTCTCGTACAACTCGAGCTCAGCCACTTGCAAAAAAAAGTATGGCAACGACGTGAATGCGGTTGTATGCGGTACGAACGAAGCTTGGGAAAGGTCATTTTGATGCAGGCGATATTAACTGGAGAAAGAAGAAAGCAAATGGACTCTGTCTGATGCAGGAAACTAATTTAACTGAAGGCAGTGTATGTCATTCAAGTAAATGTTTACTATTTTTAAGAAAGATACTAAAGTATTTTTGATAATCTCATAAATACGAGGTTTAGCAAACAAACGTCCATACTAGTAAACTGAAACTGCTAGTATTCCCAATGTACATCTTACACATTTTCATTTAACTTCGCGACCTCTTCACACATTTTGAATTCGCTTGACTTTACAGAGCCTAAGTTCCAGAAGAACAACCTAATGAAGAAATTCTGATGTCTGGGCAAGTTTCAAAAATGAAAATGATAGAATTCCGTGATAAGACGATCATAATGGAATACTGAAAAAAATAAAGTCAAATGCCGGTACCGGGAAAAAATAAAATTATGACATATCGTAAAAATAAATAAATAAATAAAACAAAGAATCCTCCGGAATTGCGAGAAAGAATCGCGTAAAAGGCAGATGGCGTGGTGAAATCCCTGAACTTATGACTTGAAGTATCCAAGAAACGACTGTAAACTTTATAACAACACTTACAACAATTCATATTGCTCCTCTCTGGCGTAAATGACACCTTCAGATTTTAGTTAACGCTTAAAATGTCCGAAAACATCGGTAAAGTTCATAATTAACCGCACTTGCGACAATCTGTGATTTTCCGGTCCAGCAAAAATACAACTTAAAGGATTCCTTATCACTGATGTATCGAAGAAACCCTGAATAATTCTAAACGTAAATTTTCAAGATTTCCATTGCATAAAAACCTGTAAGTTACTGGGGCATTTCAGCCTACGATATGTACCGGTATAATGCCCGCATCTGCTGGAACAGAAAACGAAAATTTTGGTAAAATCTGCAGCTAAAGAAATGTTAGGAAGTTATATTCAAATAGTCTTCGCATCAGCAAAACTAAACTCTCTTTGCTAGGTTGTCGAATTTTTCTCATAATAAAGTACAAAGCTGGACGTCTCCTCGAAAATTGAAACAAAAACAAAATATTCATCACACCTAATGCGTAACATCATACTAGCAATTAAATAAGAATAGAAAGCAAATTAAATACGGTTCGCTAGACAAGAAAGCCGAAAATGGATGTCCTACGAGTCAGACTTCGCAAGACTTTTGAGAAGCGTGGTTGGTAAGCGTTTGAGGATTTACATAAACTTCTTTTCCATTTCACTTAGTGGTTGATTGATATACATTACGCCGGCCCTGTGACAATATTGCCCTAGCACAACTGCGAACTGAAATCGATGGTTCGGTTTTGAAGTGAATAAGGAACCTATGAGGCCATTCAGCGCTGAAACGGACATTTACAATAAAAAGGTTTGAACGGTGTAACAGGAGGAAAACCTCGCCGTTGCACTATGAAAAAATTGTTAGGAGAGGGTGGAAAGTAAGATGGAAGAGAGAGACTATGAACGGAGGAACAGAGGTTGCAGCTGGGAGCCGAAGTGACGCTGCTAAGAACCTCAAGTTATGACTACAGTACACCGCATGAGGTGCACTGCCGGCAATAAACACCCGTCCCCGACCAGGGGCGTAACTGGTTCCAAAAAGTTGGGGGGGGGGGGGGGACAACGGAGTGGGTGACGAACGAGGCGAGCCTGTTCAGCTGGGGGGTGTGGGGGGCGCTGTGAGCTCCGCAGAAAATTAAACTAAATATGGGTGGTTTAACATAAGCATCTGTTTTTAAGGGGTAACAATTCACTTTTTCCTTCTCTGTCTTCGTAGGAGCGCGATATTTAACCATATTTTTTTATGAGGGGGGGGGGGGGGTGGGGGGGGGGGGCGGCAGAGTATACTGTGTTCCCACAACTTAAAATTTTGGGGGGACACGTCCCTCCCGTGAGTTATGCCCCTGCACCCAACACCCTATTGAGGAACTGAATAAGAGACCTTGTGTGAAGTCCTTGTAAAGAGTTCTTCTCTCTTAGGCCTATATAGACAGGCTCTACGAACAGCTTTTTCCTTTACTTTTAAAATGGATGTGTTTCCTGGGGCATAAGTCTACGTTTTTAAAAACTATGGCATGTTAGTATCTAGATTAGATACTTATATGTGTATCCGTTAATGGCATCCAGTTAACAACAAACAACTATAATAATTAATAATACTAATCATTGAAACAGGATTAAATGAGTACTTATGTAGGCAGGATCAAGTTGCCAAATTTCTACATTCAGTAATGTAGCCTTTTCGTAAGATAAAAATACATATCCTTATATTCAACCGGTTCAGTACCTACCGCAACCTCCTTATTCGTTTGTATGGAGGAGGAGGAGGGGGGGAGGCGGAGGAGGAGAGGAGGAGGAGGAGGAGAGAGAGAGAGAGAGAGAGAGAGAGAGAGAGAGAGAGAGAGAGAGAGAGAAACCTAACCAATGCTGGTGATTCAGCTTGCTTCAAAATATCCATATGCAAGACAAGTTTATACTTAAAAATTGAGTACTTTATAGGAATGGCTACATTTCTACCGGCATCTTGCAAATGCAATTTACGAAACGATAAGAATAACAACCAACCTTACAAAAAAAGTTGGCGATATAAAGCATTCGTTTAGTTTAACACACACGATATATATATATATATATATATATATATATATAATATATATATATATATATATATATATATATATATATATATATATATATATATATATAACGGATCGTTCAAGTTTGAAAGTACGCCTGTTTCCAAAGGAAATTGTGGATAATTTCCTAAAGCGATGTAACGTTTCATTTTCACCAAGTATTTAAAACTATTTACCCAAGCATTTACAACAGCACAAGATAATCTAAGCGGAAATAGCGATATCGTGTAACCCATTATGCTTTACGAGTCACGAAGGGTTAATTTTGCAGTCACATGAAATATTTTCACTCCAGTCACAAGTGGAATAGTATATAATCATATGTGCTATATATATATATTATATCTATAACATACACATGAAATACTTAATGTGAAAAACCACGCAGAACTAAGGGGATCAAGTTATATACCATTATAGTACTGTATGTGGTTCATTTAACTGAACTCCATATTTACACGGTACTATGCAGGGCCAGTGAGTGATTCATCCTCACATTGAGTTCTCTTCCGTTGTATGTAAAGGTCACCATGTAACATCCTTCCTTCAGTATAAAGGAAAGTTTCTCTTTTAAACAATGACCCAAATCTTCCCTTCTTTTAGCTAAACGGTTCAAAGGTGCACCTCAGACATCTTTAAAGCTAACACTGAACCACTTGATAAGGCACTTATGGGCTGCCGTCAGTCTAGACCGTCCTAACCTATACCAACTAACCTTTCAGGGTTATTCTAGCCTTGTCTTCACGTCACCATACTGGCTGTATTATACATGACGGCCTTAACTCAACAATAATAATTAAATCACGTGAACTGTGAACTGCTTCGTGCCAGAGATAACTTGCCGACAGAATTACCAAAACTACTTTCCCCCTGTTTCATAACACTTAAGATAAATAACAGGTCAGTGTTATTAAGAGGACAAAATTTACATTTCACCAAATATCTAAAACAAATAGTAGGTAGCTACAATACA
>NC_087213.1:10403057-10440557 GCF_015104395.2 Macrobrachium nipponense | reverse complement strand
AGCACGAGATGACAATGATCCAAAAGTTATTTACTTAATTATTAATTCATTTACTTTTCTAGCTACCTGTCTATTTATCTCCTATCTAACTGTGTTCATATTAACCATACATCTATTCCCTTTTGACACTAAGTCAAGTGAAGTGTTTTAAAGCCTACTAGCTGACCTAGAAGTAAATTTTTTTATTTATTTTTCTGATGTTAGAGAGAAGAGCGAGAGAGTAGTTGTGCAATAGTTATCTTTTTATAACTCGATGAATTATTTATATTAATCCAAACTCAAATGTGAGCTTCACACACACACACCCACACACACAACCATGCAATGCGTTAAAAAGAATAAATGAAACCTAGTGCGTAACTGAGAAAAATGGGCTGCCTTCGCAACATTCCGAGGTCTACTATTTTTTCAGTTTTTAGATCCTAAAAAACAAAGCATAAAATAGAGCTTAATCAGAGCCTTAACTAACCAACAGTTTGATTCACGTTTCTATAATGGCAAGGAACAACTCTTATAGCTCCAGGAGATTACATCAGTCTAATGCGCTTCAGTGTCAATGTATCGATGAGTTATTACTTAGTAGATCATCTGCGTTTTATCGGTCTAGGCATGATCGTAAGCTAAGTGCGTTGTTGCAAAGAACAACTTATTATATATCATCGGGATGCTGCATCATTGTCAGCGTGTCATTACCACAAACAAAAATATATCCTGGGGATACTAACACATCAGGAGGAACAACGAACATCCTCAGGCATGTTGTATCGGTCTAGGGTGAGTTTATACGATTCGTACTAACGGTACAAATAAGTTGTCAGAGTAGCTGACTATTTGAGGACCGTTACAACAGTGTTGTCTCGTCACTAAGCGGAGTATCGATTACCATTGGAAAACTTAAAAGTACTAGTCGTTGGTTGCTCGGAATCATTGGCACAAATTTTGTGAAGTATATGCTAACGCACTAGCAAGCACGCCTGTAAAGGCACGTATATTGCGTTTGTCTGTAAACTGTATGCTTTTAAAAACGTACATTATGTACGAATATATAAATATTTATGTGTGTGTGTGTAATGTGCAATTCCGCTTCTTAGCCCTTCTCGGTGTCAACGTATTAACATTCGTTCTAGAGTGCCACTAACCTTAGATGTAATGCAGAGAACAGTACCATATATGGCCATGATCCCACCAATGGCGATGAAGCTGGCGCCCACTGCCAGTCCTACGTCCGTCATGGCGAAATGCTGGATGGGTGACCTCGAATTATCCGACGACTTGTCCTGTGAGCAAAAAAGTTATTATGAAATAAGGGATACTTCTGTTTAAATAAAGAAAACGGGAAAACAGTGGAGAAAAGGGTCAAATAAACAAATTGAAGAATGAAAAAAAAACATGAGTAATTAAAAAAAAAACGCAACACGTTAAGAACATTCACTAGGCAAATGTGTCAAGTTGTGAAGACTGAAAACGATAATCGATTTTTTTTAAATTGTCTCTTATTTACATTTGCGTTTAACTATTCTAAATCCCTTTAACCTTTTGCGCGTTATCAGATTCTCTAACAGGTTAATTAAGAAACAGGTTTGCTGTCACGTAGGGAAAGAGAAGGTAAAAAGCTAAAAAGTGGGTGCAGCTAGGCCTACGTCGACTGGACACAACCAGCACCCTTCAGTAACGCCCACATTGCACCACGTGAAGTGAACTATTCATTTTACACAATAGATGAAGTAGATTTGTAGGAATTTATAAAATGCGAGATGCAATAGGAACTGTTGCCATTTCTGAGCTAGGCGCCATTTATAATAAGAGAACAAGTACTACAGAACAAGACTTGACAGATTTCTTACGCAACCGGAATAATTTATGTTTACGAAGTTTCTGAATTTGTAGTACAAGACAATTTTTTCGAATGCAATATTTTCTGTGTGTGTGTGTGAGAGAGAGAGAGAGAGAATGTATTATTTCACCAGCGTTGTTTTCTGTGATAAATGGAAATTAAACAATGATATTTAACACTTGATCCTTCGCTAATTCTACTAATCTAATTCATTCGATAAAATTGCTACGAGAGAAGGCAGTGCCTACCACGTTATAACACAATGAGAAACCTGTAACTAAGATATATGTTTTAAAATAAACATTAACTAACTAATTACTTTCAAATTTCATTTGAATTTCACAAAGAAAACATATTTTTCAAACTACTCGATAAAAACAGACGAAAATTTCACTAACTTGCAGCCAGGTGATATACAGAAGGCACCGGAAACTGGAACACTGGAGACTACTGATTGGTGGTGTTAATACACACCCGAGCCATTTGTTTTGACCATGTCACCGCAGTGACTAGATCGCTGCCAGATACCTCTAGCTGGTTGTTTATACAGTTTTAAATCTTGCATTCTTTTATATATTGCCCGCGAATTTCGATTCAACAAGTGTTAAAGTATAGGGCTGAAGAAATAAGGAAAGAAAAGACACGTTGAATAAAAGAGAACAAGACTAAAAAGGAGATGAACAAGGAAAAAATGGACCTTTAGCATATCGAATTAACGAATGTCAGCAGTCGCTAGGTTATATGCGTAAACACTCTTGCTCTGTGACTGCTGGAATGTTCAACGCTTTGCCAAGCACGTAATTGATAGAAATGAATTCGACTTGTATGTTCATTTGTAGCGCGCGCGCACACACACACACACACACACACACACACACATATATATATATATATATATATATATATATATATGTATATATGTGTGTGTGTGTGTGTGTGTGTGTGTGTGTGTGTAAATAAATTGTTCTGTTAAAACAGGATACGTATCAAGTATAAAGAGCCCATTTAAGTCCACCGAAATATAGTCCTTTGATTTAAAAATGTTTAAAAATGGGTGGGCCTTTTATACTTGATGTATATATATAATATATATATATATATATATATATATATATATATATATATATGGAAAAAACATTCTTGGATACATGTAGTAGCCCTCAGATAGCGACATTGAACCGCGTGCGGGCGTTTAGCTGAATCAGATGACGAGATAAAAAGCTGGATCATTAAATAATTAGATGAATAAATAGATATAAATAACTACCATTTTTTAGCAATGCGGTACCAAGAACGACTCTTGTCAGCGACTTGGGCGTTCGGTTTTTGGCCTCTACTACTAGGCTTTTTCCGGACTCTCATCACCTTCTACCTTCTCTCACTCGCTGTACTTCGTGCCTGGGCTAGATACGTGTACCAAGGTCCTTAGATCGTCAGTCTTTGTGGCCATACAAAATGTTATGGTCCATTTTAGTCTCATCGTTGAAAAATATTTAGCCTTAAATAGACATTTCTCACGGGTGGCTCATACCGGAGCCAGTGGTTGCGCCTGAGTGAAAATGATGTGCAGTATGAACGTAAAAAGGCGGGGCCCTGGGGTAGACCCACATGCTCATGTCATGGGAAACCCGACCCACATAGTCCCCACCCCTTCTCCCCACACACACACACACGCACGAGAATTGTCGACTTTTAAAGGTTTGTGAATGATATCCTCTTCGTTCTCTATATAAGCATTATTGTTACTAACTGCTGCTCAGACCAAACACTTAAGAACTGTTACCAATTTTTAAACGATATGTTTTAAGGATGCGATATATATATATATATATATATATATATATATATATATATATATATATATATGTGTGTGTGTGTGTGTGTGTGAATAACTTGATCACGAAGTATATAAAACGTGATGCTATGTATAAATAAAGGTTTTTTTGCCACGAAGGAAAAAAATGAAAAAGCGAGATAGCCAAGTACTTTCGGTCCTGTTCCGAAAAGGACCGAAAGTACTTGGCTATCTCGCTTTTTCATTTTTTACTTCGTGGCAAAAAAACCTTTATATATATATATATATATAGATATATATATATATATATATCTATATAATATATATATATATTATATAATATATATGTGTTTACGACCTTATTTACGGCCGTAATTTCAAGGGTTCTTGTCTCTACTCAGAATTTGCGGTCAGTAAAAATGTAACACAGCAACTAGGAACAAAAGAACAAACACCTCAACAAAAGTTACAATATTTATTTACAAACACACACACAAAAAAAAAGGTAATGGTTGGTAACGATAATAACCAAAATAAATGAATGTATAAATCAAGGGAAAACCAACCTTAAGATCTATAAAAGATCACCTACAGCTAAATATTAAACCCTAACATAAGAAATAGAAAATTTAAATGTGACACTTCAGGCAGGTACCTGTCAAATTACTGGCCAGAAAAATCTAACCTAATAAACTAAGTTAGGTAGAAGAAAGCAAGAGAAAATAAATTGGAAACTTAATATTATTCCTACCTAACACAGACAAACTAACTTAAATGATAAACTGAACTTAAGTAAATAAACAATGAATTACGAAAAATAATCTTACAAATAGATGCAAAGTAATAATCACAAGAGGCTTAGAGAATCATCTCCTCAGGTCATACCAGATCCAGAAGACCGTACTGCAACCAGGGGCGTGCAAATCTACAGGTACTCAGCGATCCACGATCGTCTTAATAGTTACAAAAATATCTCATACCTGTAGGAAAGCCGCCCTACTTGTCTCCACGAGTTCCAAGAACTCACTGACCGCTGATGCCGAGGTCAACCGGGTCAAGCTGCAATGCCTGCAGGCAACCCAAAATACCACGGGAACACCGAGGGTGGTAGCCTCCGAGAATCCGGGACGTCAACGGTTCTCGCACGCCACAAACTGCGCCGTTCCCAGTAGACACGGGCCAACTCGTTCGGAATCCTTCCGATGAACGAGGGGAGGGGCGTGGCTGACGAATGCCGCGGGTGACAAACACCAGCGACCACACACAAGGCAGCGAAGGATTAAAGAAGCCGTGATCCAAATCTTCAAATCTCCGTACAAAACTGCAGAAGTGACCAAAGTTTAAGTGGCAAGGCGTCAGGCTGTGAGGAGGAACTCGAACTAACTCTGTCACGAATCACCACCCTTACGATCAAGCCTTCCACTCGAGTCAACACAGCTCATAGGAGAGAAAAACAACGATCGTTAATACGACACTTCAATGGTTCACTAATACCGGGGGAGAAGGCGGTAAACAAAGCAAAACTGCGAAGTCATATGACTCCCTTACAGAGTTCATCGAACTAATAAACGATACTAACTTGTTAAAAAAAAAAAAAACTTTAACTAAAATAAGATCAAAGGTTGGACAACTATTAACAAATTATAATTAACAAATTATTAATTTACTTTAATCTAATACCTTTCTCCCCCTACAAAAAAAATTTTAATCAAATAGAGTAAAAATTTTTATACAACCTAAAGAATCAATTAAATCTTAAAATAGCATCAATCTTAAAAATAAAGATAACCTTAATGTAAACATGTATAGAATTATCTAATAAAGCACACACAATTGTGCATTACACATTCTGAAATAAAAAGGTCGGCATTAAATATACCTCAATTAAACATACCAATATATAAACAGTCTAATTAAATACAAAGCCTGGAAATGAAATAAAAATTAATCGAACATAATTCTAAAGCGAAGAACAAAATGTACTAAATCACAGAAAATGATAAAGTTCTGAAATTCCAAAAGTTCTTGCTAAAAATTAAAGTCATAACAAATGGCACAAAGACCTACCTATCAGCTAATAAGAAACTATGACTAATATAGAACTGAATATTTCTTACAACTAATACTTAAACTAAAAAAAAAAACACTGGCAAAAAAAAAAAAAAAATTATCATATAAATAAACGAAACAACCGAACAACGTCGGAACAATCCATAAAGTCAGCACTTGCTTTCACTCTAAATGAACACAAAGAGAAACGAGCAGGGCGAAAGAGGCAGGGAGAGACCAAACAAAAATAAACACTTTACATCCTAGACAAGGTGTCCGGGATCTTATTATCAGATCCTTTAATATGTTTAATTACCAAGTTGAGCTCTTGCAGCTGCAAGGCCCAACGTAAAATCCTTTGGTTAGACCCTTTCATCCGTTCAATAAACACTAACGGATTATGATCCGTCCATACCTCCACTGGAAAAGAAAGATTAGTTAAGTATGGTTTAAAATGAGATATGGTACGGATCAGGGCGAGAGCCTCTTTCTCAATAGTTGAATACTTACGCTCTGCCGTTAACAACTTTTTGCTGTAGTAGGATATTGGGTACACCTCCTCGTCCTCACCCTTTTGAAAGAGAACGCCTCCAATGCCTACATCGCTAGCGTCAACAGCAATTATAAAGGGAGCTTGAAAATTCGGAGAAATCAAAATAGGTTTAGACATAAGAATAGTCTTAATTTTAATGAATGCTTCTTCACACTCGCTAGTCCAAATAAATTTCCTATTTTTTAGCAAAAGATCATTCAAGGGACGAGCAATGTCAGAAAAGTTCCTAACGAACCTCCTATAGTATCCCGTCATACCTAGCACCCTTCGAACTTCTCGGATATTGCACGGTCTCTTTAGATTAGTTATAGCCTCGACATTAGCCTGTTTCGGGGCTATATGACCCAGACCAACCTCATGACCCAGATACACAACTGTGGCCTCACCAAATTCGCATTTAGCGAGGTTAATGACTAAGCCCGCAGCACGGAGAGCTTCACAAACTTTACCCAACCTGAGTAAATGAGTTTTCCAATCATTACTGTGAACAACAAGATCATCTATGTAGATCTCGGTACCTTCTAACCCACAGACCACACGGTTCATTAATCTTTGAAAAGTACAAGCAGCATTCCTCATCCCAAAAGGCATGACCTTGCATTCATACAAGCCGAATGGGGTGACAAATGCTGAAATTTCTCTTGCTCGATCCGACAAAGGAACTTGCCAGTAGCCCTTGAGCAAATCCAACTTGGTAATATACTTTGCTGAACCAATGCGGTCTATACAGTCGTCAATTCTTGGAAGAGGAAAGGAATCATTTTTAGTATGTGTATTAACTTTACGATAGTCCACACACATCCGATACTGTCCATCGGATTTCTTCACCAATACTATAGGGGAGCTCCAAGGACTAACAGAAGGTTGTATTAAATCATGCTTCAGCATATATTCTATTTCCTTATTGACTATATCCATTTTAGTGGGATTTAGTCTATAAGGACTTTGTTTAATTGGTGAAGCTTCTCCTACTACCACATCATGTTCAATTAAACTGGTCAATCCGGGAGAATCTCTAACCAAATCTGAAAAAAAGAACGAACTTTAAGCCTTCCATTTCCCTTCTTTGATTTAGATCAAGATGCTTCAGATGCTCATCTAACCCATCCAAACATTGCACATTCTTGGATAGAGCATCTGAAGGTACTTGATTAATTATTTCCTCAGACCCATCAGGAAGCACCTCTGCCACCAAAGAAACCGATTCATACCCTGTTTCCAAAGGATCAGATCTACTAGAGATATAAGGTTTTCAGTCTATTAAGTTTTAGTGTGAAAAATTTCGACACTTTCGTTTGGTCCCGGGAGTTCTATTATAATTAAGATCGGATACCTTCCTCAACACCTTCCAAGGCCCCTTATACCTTGGTTCAAGGAAGTTATCCGAATCAGTACCCAACACCAAAACTAATTCCCCAGGCTCAAACGACCGTGCTCGAGTTTTCTTGTCATAATTAATCTTCATAGCAGCCTGAGAGCTAGCTAAATTTTCTCTAGCAAACTTCCAGGCGCTAGAAAGTTTTCCTCTAAGATTATCAACAAATTCACCCACGTTCGTCTCCCTTATTTGATCAGATTCCAAAACCTCATATAAAATTTCTAAAGGGCCCCGTATTTTATGTCCAAAGACTAATTCAAAAGGAGCCACGCCCGTGGATGAATTTGGATGACTTCTAAGAGCAAAGAGAGCAAAAGGAAGACCCTTATCCCATTCCTCTCCATGCTCATAACAAAATCTTCTTAAAATTGATTTAAGAGTTTGATGGAATCTTTCCACCACTCCCTGACTCTCTGGATGGTAAGGAACACTAGTAGTGTGCAGAATGGCCAGATCTGCACACTTACTTCGAAATTCCTTACTAGTAAAATTAGTTCCACAATCAGTTTGTATCTTACGAGGGATCCCATACCTCGAAAAGAAAATTACCAACTGGTCAAATACAGCCTTAGATGTGACTTTCTTCATGGGAATGGCTTCAGGAAATCGTGATGCCCGATCCATCACAGTCAGTAAATAGATAAAACCTGTTTTAGTTTTAGGCAGAGGGCCTACTATATCAACTACCAGCTCATTAAATGGTTCGCCAATAGCTGGTATGGGATATAAAGGTGCTTTTACAATTGTCTGATTAGGTTTACCTACCACTTGGCACACTGGACATTCTTTCACATATTGTTTTACTGACGATTTCATTCCTGGCCACCAAAAACATTTAGCCAACCTACGGAACGTCTTCCAGACACCAAAATGACCAGAGAATGAATCGTCATGAGATAAATTTAATATTTGTCTCTGAAATTGAGAAGGCACCACTATTTGCTCAATACGAGACATTTGGGGATCAGTAGCAACCAGGGGACGACTCACCCTATATAATATGCCCCTTTTTACCCAGAATCGAGGCTTTGTCAAGTCAGACGTATCACCTAAATTAAAATTAAACTCCCTCTTCTGGGCTTCAATAAAAGCTGCTCGATCCCAATCGGGAATTACATTATCACTACTTACTACACTACTTACTACTGACCCGGGTCTATACTACATCTAACGTCTACTCATAAACTACTCAAATTTAACTTCATTCATTTATTTAATAAGTCTGCAGCCTTGCGGCCTCTGTCTAGTGGTAACCGCCACTGGACACTTATTGATTGACAATATTGGGAATAATTCCTGGCCATCACTATTAATCATATCATTTCCTAATATGCCATCAATACCAGCTATAGGAAGACTCTCGACAACGGCCAACTCTGTCTTTCCATAATACCCAGGGAATGACAACATTACCTCTACTAAAGGAGCTGAAACTATTGTGTTCGGGAAACCTCCCAGAACAATAAAGTTCCCTGAATACTTCACCAAACCTTTTAAACTGCTTTCCAGCACTAACGACCGAGCAGACCCTGTATCTCTCAAAAACCTAACATCAATAATGACAGAATTATAAATTACTTTACCAGGCCATATGTATTTATCATATTTTAGTCATTCCTGTGGATTATTATTTCCATCTCCAGGCGTACTATTACCACCACTACCACTATTTATTATCGGTAATTTTACGTCAGGAGATGCACTTGGCATTAAAGCCACAGGATTATTCCTTTGAAGATAATTTGTTCTGGCGTGACACTGAGCTTGGAAATGACCGGGTTTATTACACCAGAAACAAGTCTTCATATTACTATTTCTCGTTCCAGAATTACCTCCATTGGAAAATACACGAGTACCAGGTTTACTCGTGAATTTTCCATTCTTACTAACAGAGAAATTATTCTGAACGACAGAATTCTTAGACTTATTATTATCACCTCTTATTCCTTTATGAAAATTCGCTGACTTTACTACATTATTACTATTCATATCCTTGCTGGCGAAATTGCCTGAACCTGTTCTATGGGTCAAGACAAATTCGTCAGCCACTTGAGCTGCCTTACCTAAATTAGTGACCTTCAATTCTTCCAGATAAATTCTTAGTTCTTTGGAGCAAGATTTCTTAAACTCCTCCAAAAGCATGAGTTCTCTCAAGGAAGAAAAAGTGACAACTTGACGACTTTTCAACCAGTCGTCAAACTGTTCCTCCTTGAACCTGGCAAATTCTACATACGATAAGGAAGGATGTTTATTAAAATTCCTAAACTTTAACCTGTATGCCTCAGGGACCAAATCATAGGCTTTTAAAATTAGTGCCTTTACCTTGTGATAATCCCTGGCTATCCCTTCTTCCAAGGCCAGGCATTATACCCACCCGGATTGCCTTGCCTACCAGTTTACACTGAATCATCACTGTCCACATCTCTGGTGGCCAAGACAACCGAGCTGACACCCTCTCAAAGGCCTTGAAGAATTCAGGAACATTCCTTTCATCAAAAATGGGGACCAATTTTAATGCAGCACCAATATTAAACCTGTCAGGCTGACTACCTCGTGGGGTGCTAAATTGGTTAGGAGCCCCCTGTAACCTAGCCATTTCCAAATTAAGGTTGGCCATCTCTATCTCATGCCTCCTCACCCTCTCGTTCTCTGCATGCTCCAATTTCAACAACTCTATTTTTTTTACAAATTAAATCATATTCCTGAATTTCCTTTGATTCAGAATTTACAGGCATTGTAGGCACTGCTGGCCCTAAATTCTCTTCAGTCAAGAAAGGGTTTGTAGTTATATTTCCTCTTGGCACCAAATTGGCTGGTCCTTCATAAATGAGTCCAGTCTGAGGAGGATCATCAAATAGAGAAAAACCTGCACCACCACTAATACCATTATCATCTACAACTAGCCTATCATCATTTCCTAATTCACTACCTCTATCACTAATATTTTCCCCAACTAACCCTTCAGCCTCAGCCAAACCTTGCATAACACTGTTCTTTACCATTATTAGTAACTTCCTCTTTGTATCCGTCATTTTGAACGGAATACCTAACCACCTAGCACAACTAACAAGATACTCCTTACCTAGTATGGGTAAATGCCTAATACAGTCGGCAGACCCTAAGAACTCTGCAGGACTAAACTCAAAGTCTTCCAAATTATCCATAGTGGTAGGAGAGAAAGGTATTTCCAAAAATAAATACTATAACCCCCACTGAGGAGCGTTCTAAAGTCCCAACTACTGTGTACACCTGAGCGCAAATCCTGTCACGGTCGCCAGATTGTTACGACCTTATTTACGGCCGTAATTTCAAGGGTTCTTGTCTCTACTCAGAATTTGCGGTCAGTAAAAATGTAACACAGCAACTTAGGAACAAGAACACCACCTCAACAAAAAGTTACTAATATTTTTTATTTACAAACACACACAAAAAAAAAGGTAATGGTTGGTAACGATAATAACCAAAATAAATGAATGTATAAATCAAGGGAAAACCAACCTTAAGATCTATAAAAGATCACCTACAGCTAAATTAAACCCTAACATAAGAAATAGGAAATTTTAAATGTGACACTTCAGGCAGGTACCTGTCAAATTACTGGCCAGAAAAATCTAACCTAATAAACTAAGTTAGGTAGAAGGAAGCAAGAGAAAATAAATTGGAAACTTAATATTATTCCTACCTAACACAGACAAACTAACTTAAATGATAAACTGAACTTAAGTAAATAAAAAACAATGAATTACGAAAAAATAATCTTACAAATAGATGCAAAGTAATAATCACAAGAGGCTTAGAGAATCATCTCCTCAGGTCATACCAGATCCAGAAGACCGTACTGCAACCAGGGGCGTGCAAATCTACAGGTACTCAGCGATCCACGATCGTCTTAATAGTTACAAAAATATCTCATACCTGTAGAAAGCCGCCCTACTTGTCTCCACGAGTTCCAAGAACTCACTGACGCTGATGCCGAGGTCAACCGGGTCAAGCTGCAATGCCTGCAGGCAACCCAAAATACCACGGGAACACCGAGGGTGGGTAGCCTCCGAGAATCCGGGACGTCAACGGTTCTCGCACGCCACAAACTGCGCCGTTCCCAGTAGACACGGGCCAACTCGTTCGGAATCCTTCCGATGAACGAGGGGAGGGGCGTGGCTGACGAATGCCGCGGGTGACAAACACCAGCGACCACACACAAGCAGCGAAGGATTAAAGAAGCCCGTGATCCAAATCTTCAAATCTCCGTACAAAACTGCAGAAGTGACCAAAGTTTTAAGTGGCAAGGCGTCAGCTGTGAGGAGAACTCGAACTAACTCTGCCACGAATTCACCACCCTTACGAATCAAGCCTTCCACTCGAGTCAACACAGACTCATAGGAGAGAAAAACAACGATCGTTAATACGACACTTCAATGGTTCAACTAATAACCGGGGGGGAGAAGGCGGTAACAAAGCAAAACTGCGAAGTCATAGGACTCCCTTCCTTACAGAGTTCGTCGAACTAATAAACGATACTAACTTGTTAAAAAAAAAAAACTTAACCTAAAATAAGATCAAAAGGTTGGACAACTATTAACAAATTATAATTAACAAATTATTAATTTACTTTAATCTAATAATATGTATATACATATATATATATATATATATATATATATATATATATATATATATATATATATATATGTTGCCATTTCTGACCAGGCGCCATTTATGATTAGAGAACAAGTACTACAGAACAAGACATGATGACAGATTTCTTACGCAACTGGAATAATCTGTTTACGAAGTTTCTGAATTTGCATATATATATATATATATATTATATATATAGAAAATATATATATATACATATATATATATATATATACACACACACATGCCCCACACATACTATATATATATATATATATATATATATATATATAGTATATATATATATAGATATATACATATATATAGAGAGAGAGAGAGAGAGAGAGATTACTTAAATTAAAAAACACAACCCATAAATTGAAAGAACTGAAATTTTGTAGTTTTCTGGCATGCAGCATTTACCATCACTGAGAGCTAGGATGTCTTCCTTGCTCTGCCCCCCCCCCCCCCCCGCCCTCCCCCCCCCCCCTCCAACACTTAGATATTCTTGGTCTGAGATGTTTGGTCGCAGTGAGATAGATTCAGACATGACTAGAATTTGCGGATGAAATCAAGCAACATAAAAGTAACATCATGATTTATTTGCCGAGTATAACAAATAACAATTAATTGTATGTAATGTTAAACGCTAAACTAGAATGATTATCAATATTATTTCCATCACAGAGGTGCTGCCTGATTGCAGACAGAACACTTCTATTATTTTTTGTAGAGCGGGAAATGTTCATGATATGATTATAGTGAATACATATAAACAAGTGCAACCACTTCATTTGCTTTTGTCAACATTTTATGCGATGAATATTCAACACGAATTTAAATTGCTAAGATAACCACGGCCTAATCAAGGCATTAGAATTAAGGGAAACAAATTACGAAAATGGGTTGTATATATATATATATATATATATATATATATATATATATATATATATATATATATACTATATATATATATATATATATGTGTGTGTGTGTGTGTGTGTGTGTGTATAATATTATAATATATATGTATATAATGTATATATATGTATATATATGTAGTATATATGTATATATATATATATATATATATATATATATATGTATATATATATATTCATGAATGATTACTTAAAGCAAAAGTAGCATCAGTTTTTTTTCTTTCTTTCATCCCATTATCCTGTAATATACACCTATCCAAAAAAGTTAAAATTATCACTCTAGACTAAGACACAAAATACTCGATCTAAAGAAAGGCATTCCAGTGTAGTACAAATATCAAGAAAAACTGCAATAGTTTTCGTTATTATTAACAATGAGGTACCACCTAAATAGTGTACTTAGGATTAGCAATGGCAAACATCGATTAAACCAGAAGACATTTTAATGTCGTACCTAAAAGGAACAAAGAAAAGCAAGCACATGAAATAATAAAAGTCCTGATTTCAAAACATCTATTTACATCTCTAGGTAGTAATTGAGTCCAGGGACGTGAAATCGTGAATGACACGGCTTAGTCAAGCGAGCACAGCTCCTTCCGCCTCAGAGCCAGTGTTGCCAACTGTAGGGTAATTACCCTACGCGCAGGGTAATCTGGGCAAAATCTTAGACGACAAAGCAATATTTTCAAGTGTAGGGTAATGTAACAAGGTAGGTTTAGATCAGTATGCTTATCATTATTCGTGATATTACATATAAACATAATCTAAAGATTTATTTATGATCATGGCCACAGAATGTTGGGTTATTTGCAGTTGCTTAGGGTAATTTCTCGCCCCCTGTGGGGGGCGTAGGGTTAGAGGGGTTGGCACCACTGCTCAGAAACTCTGTAACTTTCAGTGCATTTAAGTTTGCATTACCTGTTTACAGGCCCACGTGCGGTTAGGCATAGCCGCATATGTTTAATTACATGCATATTGAATATGAAAATAAAAGCTGTCTTAAATCATTTATATATAGTAGCGCCTCAGTGGCGTGATCGGTATGGTCTTGACCTGCCACCTCGATAGCCGTGATTTCAATTCTCGGGCATTCCATTGGGGGTGTTAGAGATGTGTATTTCTGGTGATAGAATTTCACTCTCGACGTGGTTCGGAAGTCACCGTTAGTCCCGTTGCTGAATAACCAATAGTCCTATGCAACGTAAAAACACAATACAAACAAACAAATCATTTATACGCACAACTGACTTGATCACTCTCTTGGCAAAGACTGGAAAGAACTTGCTCTCGAAGACGAAGCAGATGTGCCACTGAGGCTGTCAATGTTCTCGTCTGATTGTTGTGAAATGGTTAACTCAGTTTCAGCAGCTGGAGAGGGGGATGTGTACTCAGACTTCACTGAAGGTTCAGCTAACTGCTGATCAGGCGAAAGTTTTAACTCGGACAGTGCAGAAGCATCTGCCGTCTCTGAAGAAACAGACGGCCTACTGGAAGAGGGAAAGGCGGATAAGGCTGATGAGGAACAGCTCAAAGACTGACGGTCTCTGATATCTATTCCAGATGATTTCCCTGGTTGGCTGCAGTTAGAGGAGCTTCTGCTGCTGCTGCTACCTGAAGAGAAATCTCTTGACGTAATACTTGATGCTGCTGATGAGGACCTTCTCACGGCGTTTCTCTTTATCGAGGAAGAATCTGCTGAGTGAAAGCTGCCACTAGAAGCCGAGGAGGACCTCCTTGATTGCCTAAAACTCAGGTTATTTAAACGTCTGAGCGGTGCGGTTGATTTGGAAGGTCGTCTGGATGGGTAGGTACTGGAAACGGAGAAACGACTGGAAGACTCTATGGAAGGCGGATTAGGAAAGTCGCTCAAAGATAGGCTATCCCTCTGCTCCTCACTGGAACTGTTGTGGCAAATAAGAAAATTATTAGATGGAGATTATTTTTTATATAAAAAATTTGTCAGTATTCAATTTCGTTGAGTTTATAAATTGTGTGATGAACTCAGAAAATGCAAAATAAGACATCTCAGAGTGAAACACTTGAACATTTTACTATAATTTTTTTTTTATTTCACTCAGAATGCTCAGGATACCGTTTACATAATAATGTCTGAAAAGAAAAAGGTGTGACGAATGGATTTATACCCGTCATAGATTTTGTTCGAAGCTTCTGACACTTTTCAAAAATTACTCATCGTCAAAATCACATTTTCTAAAATTGGCTTTTTTCATTATGACTGAATAGAGGATTTACGTAAAAAAAAATAAAATATAAACCAGTTTCGGCCACAGTGACTGAAACGATCGCAAATTATCTAGAAAGTAAAATAATTATGCTTGACGTAAAAATAATGACACCAAAGGTTACAAGTGTAAAACCATTATCTGTTGTGAACATTCTAACACAAACGCTAAAATTCCCTTAGTAACTCTAATTTAATCAATGTTAATACTGATGTTTGTAGCATGGAGAAATTCCTGCTCTGAGAATGATTACGAGTGGCATTGATCAAATGACTAATTAATGAAACGGTGTCAGTGACCTCAGTCGTTGCAACGATAAATTACGTACGCAGACCAGTTGATAGAATTTTGATCAGTGCGTCAATTCTAGGAAACTGATGTTTTTATTATCGAAAACTTTTGTTGTGTTCGTGTGCGTGAGAGGGAGCTCTGTTAATTATGTAATGAATTCTGTCTGCTATCGTCAAAACATCATCAAACTACAGTAAAATAAAACAGAATAAAACAAGGAAGACAAAAACCGGAATTTAGTAAACAGACTGCGACTCAGTTGTCCTTGGCAAAGAAGACGTTGGGTAAAGAAAGGGTGGCAGTTGCGTGTGAAAATTACCGGTAGTAACAGTGTCGTGTGTGTGTATGAAGTTTGTGATTGATTTCCGGGCTTGGTTTTGTGATTATCGGTAAGTACTGTTGTATGATGTTAATTCTGGAGTATAGTCGATAACGAAGTGCAGTTAGACAAAATACGTAGCACTAGGAGTATTAAATTATATGATAAATTCTAGGTGCCATGAAATGTCCTGGAAAGGTTTGCTTTTGAGGTGACTATGTGAAATTTGTCATAAGATATTACAGTTTATTCCTCCACTGGTACCTTTCCGATAATTAGATGTACATATAATAAGTAAGCCCTTTCTGTTGAGGGAAGCATAAGGTACTATTGGACTTGAGAGGTAGATAGGTAGTAAGGAGCATGCGTTCGGGTAACAAGGTCTAATAACTAAAAATAGTGATTTACCGTAAAATATTTCAAGTATACCGTGACTAATTTTCATATATCTTCATTAAAATTCAGCTAGGATACTGGGAGGTTTTAGTCAAGTTTCTTGATCAGTATTAAAAATCCTGTAAGGGTTTTAAGTGTTACACCACGTGATTATACTTTTGAAGGTTCCTGATCCTGCCTGGAATTACCAACCCCACCTAACGTGAACTTGTGCAGCCATCATTTAAGTGTTGGCTCTGTTCATTAGTTCTCAATGATTTTACGTGGTTGCTAAGACTAGATTTTCTGCCTGGTATTGTAAGGATTAGGTATATTAGATTTTTTTCTTTTTCTTTTTTTGATGGCTTGACACGGCTGGCAAGCATTGTCTGGGAGGCCATTTCCTAACTTACGGCAACCAGTTCTACCTGGATCCCTCAACCCACCAGCTAACCTGAACTAGGGCACCATAAATGGGTGCTGGCGCTGTCCATTGGATTCAAAGAGCTATATTTACAGCTTAGTTAGGGTAAATTGTTGCTGTGGGGAGTTATTCCTTCATTGGGAAATGTCGAGGATTCAAGCTTAAGAGTGCTTACAGTTACCACACTACTTTTATCTGGCGCACGTCTTTTCTGTAATTTAAGATAACTTTTTTTTCCATTCTACTATAGTATTGCCATTTGGTTATTGTTGTGCTCTGGTAAAATACCTTAAAACCGTCGTGTTCCAAAGAGTATTATAGCAACTATGTTTATCAAATGATTGGGGTATATCAGTTTTTATCTTTATTTTTGTTTATACTAGACACCTTAATCACCACCAAACCTGAATTGGGGCGCCGTAAGCGAATGTTGGCTCTGTATTAGCTAACTTGATATGTTAAGACTATTTTACTTGCGTCTTATTCTGGATTATCTGTTAAATACAGTGCCTATTTCTTTGCTGGAGAATGTCTAGGGTTCAAGTGTAATTCAGAATCCTACAATCAACTTACCATATCCGGTATAATTGTGTTAACCTGTTTTGATGTTATATTTTCACTAGCGTTGTATTGCTATTGGATATTTAGTTATTGCCGAGGTGTCTATGCATGCAGTAATCGTGCTGGTAATACAACAGAGTAGATCCTTGTCATCTTGTGCATTGCCTGGAGATAAAAATAATTATTCGCCTGGTGATTAAAACTAACCTCTTTAAGGTTCAGTAACCCATTACACACCTGTAACAGTAAAAGTGGACCACGGTGGGAAACTAGGTCACTTGACCCCCGAACCCCACACGTAACTTGGACTAAGGAAGTATCAGTCACTGACAAGACCTTGTCTCTTATGTTTGTTCCTTTGCGCCTCTTATTAAATTATTCTGGCCCTAAGTTTGTAATAGGTAATGAAATTCAAATGTCAATTTTAGTCATTCAGGCCTCATTGTAAAAAACTAATTAAATATCAAAACATCTTATCTGTGTGGAAGTTGTCAAAATCACATTAAAAGCAGATTTCAAATAAAGTTCCAAAGTTGGCTGATAGCTTTCAGAACTTGCACATTACTCAAACTTGTAAGATGAAGTGGAAAAGTTTTTCTTTAACATGAATTATGATTTTCACCAAATTAAAATCTAATGTAAATTTAACCAAATATCCTTCATTTTTCTATAGATCTGCACAGAGTTGGATTAACCAAATATACTTCATTTTTCTATAGATCTGCACATATTTGAATTAACTAAATATCCTTAATCTTTCTATAGATCTGCATAGTTGGATTAACCAAATATCCTTCTTCTTTCTATAGATCTGCACAGAGTTGGATTAACCAAATATCCTTCATTTTCTATAGATCTGCACAGAGTTGGATTACCCAAATATCCTTCATTATTCTATAGATCTGCACAGAGTTGAATTACCCAAATATCCTTCATTTTTCTATAGATCTGCAAGGAGTTGGATGTAACGTTTGTTAGGTTCTTTAAAAGAAGAATTTTCATGGTGTTCGGACGACTGTAAAACCCCCAGGGGCCAGTACTAAAGGTAATACTTCAGAAGCACACTGCACTGGATATTAAATAATCCACCGTACATGGAAAGAGCATGTGAAAAGCAATATAAAAAGTATAGTCATTATATGAGATTGAACGGGGTGGAATTAAATGAGCTTGATAAGGTTTTACCTCTAATTTTACTAAGTCGGGAGAGGTGTTTCCTCTACGGTAATGTTTACTTTTAATGAGCCCTCTAACTTACTTTCTTACGCAAACAAAAGCAATTCCAGTTACTCATTATTGGCTGAGAGGTGTGACATCGTTATGACGTCATGGGTTTCATAACCAATTACGAACGACTTTAGTCGGAAACTAAGTTTCACTAGCATTTCAGCGGAGTAATAGTTACCTGTCCAGTGTCCACTGGTATCCTTGTTTGACTGAATACTCGAATAATGAAGCAAAACCCGGCATTTTGTCTTCCTGCAGCTACGGCAGAGGCAGTGGCTGGCCCTTCTAGCATTAATTTTGACAAGACCTTCGATTTCCTACCGATTGTTTGCAGTGCAATGTGGGTTACGGTGAATTTTATCATTATTTGTCTAGTAGTGGTAAAGAAGTTGTGACTGAATATGCTCAAGGACATAATTTAATTCTAAAGCAAAAAAACTGAGTGTTGTGGAGCTATTTGTCGGATCAACCACAACAGGAATGCCTTTAGGTGTGATCCGCCACGGTAAGTAGCCTTACTGTAACCCCTGTGGCTAGCGCGGCGCAGCGCTACATTACCTCTTGTCAGTACATGCCGTGCTTGCCAAGAATCTTTAAGTATGCGGATAAGGCGCGAAGCGCCGTTTCGCCACGGCCTTACTGACAGAGCACACAAATCGATCGTCGCGGATATGTAGTCGCTCCCTACTTTGTTTGTTGTTGTTTTGGTATCGCCGCCATATTGGTTTTGGTGTTCTTCCGCCGATTTTGGTCGGCGGTCGAGTCGCTGTGTTTAGTACTGGCCCTTGGGGGTTAATTACAGCCGTCCGAATAAATATTACTTTAAATTCTTGTTCAGTGGGTAAAATAACATAGGAAAACGTCAATTGCCATAGTCTAGGCCACCGCGGATTGCTTCTGTAGAAATACCTTTTAATTAACTTCATAAAAGCTAACGCTAAAACATCTTGGACAGGTAAAATAGACACTCGTAGTTGAGCAATATTGAAGTTTTGGAACTTGACAAGCCTAAAGAACGGTGCAAGCTGAACCTTGTTGATTTTTAAGTTTAACAAGTCTTGTAAGGAGCATTTCTTAAAAATTATACCCTTCCAAAAAATGTTTTTGAAGTTGTCTAGGTATGACAATTCAGCGCAAATCTGACTTCAAATTTTGTCCAAGCACATCTGGTCTTAAGAAGCTGGCTTAAAGGAACGTTTGAATCTTAAGAACAGGCAATTCAGGTAATATAAGGTGGGTTATTGAAACTAGTGAAGTCTTTGATTTTGATAAGTAAGGCTTAGTTCAGTATCTTCAGTGTCGTCAGTATCTCTGCATACTGAAGTAGCATAAACAGATTGTATTTGACTAAATTTTGATCTGTAAGGCTATTTGCGCAACACAGAACTTAGCAAGCACTGAACCCGAATGCTTTGGGAAGCAACTGAGTGATTAGGGTGCGCAACAAGCCCAAAGCAGATTGAGAAAATGTATGAAAAATATGGAGTGACACAGTCCTGATATACACGCTCGTGCTTTTGTACCCGCGAGTCAAACCAAAACAGAATTTCCATAAGCCAAGGATACATGGTCACCCTCCCAACCCTAGGAGTTTGGGCCATGGCCCTGAATTCTATAGGTTAACTATATCTTATGTGGCTTAGACTACGTACTCGTATAGTGGCTCAGATACTCTTGAGCAAAATCATGCTACTTGAATGGTGTGACTAGCATCCAAGATAAGAAATGCTAATATCAAAATTTACCTTTATGCTTCATGAAAATTTAACTATAGATACTTGTGAAGTTCACAAGTAAATTTTGCCAGACTGAGGTGCACAGTATTCGCTCTTAATAAAAAGATGAAAATTAAATAAAGGCGAAATTGCAGCAAGTTACTGGTGAAATATTTTTTAGTACATTAAATAATGTTGATAATCAGATTGGGTTAATTGTATTTTTCCAGTGCAGTTTTGATCAAATTTAATTTAAGCTTGAGTATCAATATGGTCGCCAAAATTTCTGTGTGCCTTGGACTGCACCAGAATCTTAATTTCGACTTGTTAAACTCAATTTCACCCAATTAGTGAACTGGATATTGAATTTGAACGTAAAGACTACTTGTCAGTACCAGGGTATAAAGATAAAAACGTGAAAATTTTTAAAGTCAGGAGAATTAACATGACACCTAAGCTGCTGCAATGGCTTGCCGTATGCTAGTATATATTAAGGTAAAAGGTAAATGAAGGAAGATCTTAAGTGGGTGTGGTAAGATGAAAATAACCCTCGGTATTAGGAGAGAGTCGAGAGAAACCTTAAACTGTCGAGGGGCAGATTCTGGAGGTAGCCCATGAAATACGGGTTACAAAAGAAAGTATGTTGTCAGTAAGTCAGCATGGCTAGTAGGATGACACGAAAGCTGTCCATACCATATAGGAGGACAGGTTTGCGTTGATAAGGCTAAATCTGTTAGTAAGTCCACCCAGTCTGGCTCAACACTTTGGTCAATTAAATGTCCCAAGCTAGTCTCAAAAAGTTCGTGTGCTACATTGTTGATGGGCAAGACATTGCTGGAGACTATTTAAGTGTAGAAATACCCGCGAAATACTCACACAGATGGGCCGGGCTCCGATATAGTCTCCAGGGATATTTGTTGCTCATAGTATTGGTTTCTTCTCCTGGAGATTAACGATGGCGAGGACAGCGCGAATGACCTCATCGACAGCCAGTCCTCCGTTGGACTGGCTAGTTGTCGAGAGAGTTCGAGCGCCCATTCGAGGTCAGAGTCCTAAGGGAAAATACGGGCCTTAGTGCGAGTGCAGGGTTTAAGTGTTTAGCTTTTGTATATACTTGTAATAAGAGTAACTGGTTGTAAGGTATCTCACACTTAGGAGTATGTAAGTTAAGCTAATTGCAGTGATTCCGTAAAGGGAAATTAGGATCTCGACTGATCATTAGTATATTATCATTTAGGCAATGTTGAAGATTTTTAATAAATCTTAATTTTCATGAGATACGAATTTTAGTCTGTCAACTAACAATGTATAACGGGAATTTGTTCCCTTAGTTTAGATGATTCAGGTATTAGCAGCTTCGAAATGATAGCCTACTTAAGAATTTTATTCATTATCCCGAACAATGCTGCAACACAACCAAAAAGGGTTTAGGTTTATATTGATAATATTGAGTAATGCAAGAGACAAAGGTATGTTACTTTAAAGTTTTTGTGGCTGCAGTGGTATGCCTAATTAAAATAATGCTGCTGCCTCCCACCCTTCACAATAAAGTAGTTCTGGGTCCTGCTGGCTTTGAGACTATAAATTTATAGCTGACTGTCCAGCTTAGAAAGTTCTTTGGTAGTTTTTGTGCTGAGAATGCTATCCTTCAGCGCCGGTGTTGTAGTAAAGTTAAAACATAAAACTGGGTTGGTGTAGTAGTCATGTTAGAAGAAACTCCTCGAATAAGAAGGGAATTTAGTCGGAGATCTTGAGGGTCGTTTATACTTACGTGAGATGTGACCATGAAGTCAGAGTTAGAGATGGTATAAGCTGCACTTTTTTCGCCGCTTCGTGGGTTGATTCCTACCACTGTCTGAGGAAGGAAATTAAGTGAATTTTACCCATTAAAAATGGCACGTTATTGAGTTGCCATACATTCACAAATACTAGTCTGTCGTTGGTACTTTCGAATGTTATACTAATATGAATTATTATTGAACACGAAAATAGATATAAATGCCCAACCATTATACGGCTTTACCGAACAATTTTCCTTATAAAAGTGATCGTATTATTGATCTCGAAATTATAAAATTCATTTACTTACAGATTCTTCGGACTCCGTTCTTATGCATCGCCTGCACAATAAAGCTTTAAGTCTTTCCCACCTGTGGGATAAATTACATATTTAATGTAAGAAGGATTTATGTACAAAAATATGTATGAGTAAATTTTACATTATTCTGACGAAATCAAGTAGGCTATTCTATCTGGAAGGGGTGCATGTCAATGTTAATGAAAAATTGTGAATTGGTAATATTAACTGTAACGTAGACTCCATTAACCTTACAATGGGCTTTCCGAGGGGTACGTTTTGAACTTAAAGTCAGCTAGTTTAAGGGGGGTGGGGCTTGGAGTATTTGAGAGAGAGCTGGGGGAGGGGGGAGGGAGAGAGCTGGAGGAAGGGGGAGAGAGATGGGGGGGGAGAAAGAGAGAGCTGGGGGGGGAAACAGAGAGAGCTGGGGGGGGGAGAAAGAGAAAGAGAGAGCTGGATGAGAGAAAGTGGGCGGGGGGTGGGGGGGGCGACAGAGAGACGGAGGGGGAGGAGATACTTACGATTTAATCACCCTGAGTAAGACGAGCAAAATCACGAGCGTCACGATGAGGATGTCACTCCTGAACGTTGTTGGTATAGGTTTGTATACGACGCTGTAACAAATTAATCATAAAACAAAAAAATTAACATTTTTTAGTAGTTTTATTTTCTAATTTTTTGGATTATTTTATAATACTTCGTCTGTTTTAAAAGTATGACCACATTTTTCTTATATATTTTTTAAAAAATTTTAGTAGTGTTTTTTCTAATTTTTTGGATGATTTTATAATACTTCGTCTGTTTTAAAAGCATAACTACTTTTTTCTTATTATATAATTTTTTTTTCACCTAAGCACCGAGGAAGCTTCTTGTGGTGGTCTGCGTCTGGTGCGAAGGATATAGTACTTGCAAATCAATGTATAAGTAACAGTGGTTTTTCTGAAACTGAAATTTACTTTTGTTCATTGTAGGCTAATGGTTATTAATTCATAGGATATTTTCTTAAATTTTATCCGAATGGTCAACCATTGAGATTTATCTTGTATATGAATATACAGTTTTACGATAGTTATTTGTATCCTTTGTCAATATAGAAAAAATGTTGGGTGCAAGAGTGGATTGTAGAGAACTCTATAAAATGTATTGCGGTAAATATATTGCATAAACATTCTACAATGAAGAATGTAAAAACGAAAATAAAGTAAATCAATTCCAAATAGATTTCCACCAAACTAGCAAGGACTCATGCAAGTGTCAACGCCTCAATTTTCAGTGTACATAATTCCCTTTCAAGATTTAATTTTGGAGGCCCTCTTATCGATCTTCATTCGGCCCCAGTTTAACATATTCGTGAATAAAACTTTTTTTTAATTTCCACCTTTTGGCTAGGCACCTGCCTACGGCTTACCATAACTCCCTGTAGACATCCCCTTGATCGCAGTGGCAGAAATTGTCTGTCTTGCACAACATTGGTATTTGGACACAAGGATTGGTTACGTTGCACTCGGAGCCCAAGACACCTGAAGGAAAAAATTAATTTGAATAAAGTAGCGTTGCTTTCATTAAACTACGTCATGATTTAACACTTGAGTTACGATCGAATAGCAGAGGAGATTTTGGCTGGATATGAAATGACACTTGTTATATTTACTAGATCAATTTGAAGGTGTGAATGGAGCTAACTGAAGCTGGTACCCAATTAACTAAATACTCACCACATGTCCCGCAATAATAAGCGATGCTACTGCCCTGAGTAGTGTAAATAACACATTGGCCTTCATTACAACGGCACTCCTGGTCTACGCAGGTCGGGTAGGGACGCGTCCAAGGCGGGAGTTCACATTTTGTTTGGGTATTACAAGACCGATCTGGGCTGTGAATGCCTGTAAAATAGGTTGGTTTAAGTGAAAGGTCAGATTTCAGGTTCAGGGGAGCTGAACAGCCCAACATTAACTTTTAAGAGTTAAATTCTTAAGAAAGTTGATATTTCTTGGTATAAAAAGTTTTATTATTAATAAGTATACACAATGTTAGACTTGGTTCAATACTGCGTGTTGAACTGTTTTTTTCCATAGGCCTCTGTGCTTGGAGTAGGTGTTTTTATCCTTGCATGGTTAGAGAATTTAAACCGTAGAAAATGAAGGCAAATAAGAAGGTTGCAAGACAGCTTGTCCCGATCCTTAGGGTCACTTTAGCTGTCGTCCTGAAACTCGGGCTGAGAAAAACACTTTTCCTGCTTATTTTTATAAGGGATATTGGTAAGAGAGACTGAGCCAGGCTGGGAGACGTTACGTAGTGTTGATATAGGTTTGCAGTCGCCCGTAGACTATCTTTGATCCTCTGAATATTTTGAACATGATTTCTGTCAATTTTCCTCCTATAGACATTACTAAAGGATCTTTGCAAGGTTTCTTGGTAGCAACCCTTTGGCCCCTGGCTGAACTAACTTATTTTGTTTGTTTGTTTGTTTGTATGGTGTTTTTACGTTGCATGGAACCAGTGGTTATTCAGCAACGGGACCAACGGCTTTACGTGACTTCCGAACCACGTCGAGAGAGAACTTATCACCAGAAATACACATCTCTCATCTCTCACTCCTCAATGGAATGGCCGAAAATCGAACCAGCGACCACCGAGGTGGGACGCAAACACCATACCAACCACGTCACTGAGGCGATGTACTAACTTATTAACCTTTTACTTCCAGTCCCACTTCTTTTCTTTTATCTTGCTGTCCCACCACTCTAATTCTCCCTCTTCACTGTTATGCGCTTAATGGCTGAAAGCACCCTATTGCTTGGCTTTATAGCCAAATTTTCAAAACGCAGTATGTCCAAGCGCACTTCAAAAGAACGCAAGTATGTGCAAGCACCCTTTTTTTGCCCTGTATTGATAAGTTGTATACTGTTGAATTACTTATGGTTCTTTGTACTAACTGAAACCCCTCATGAACAGAGTAAAAATACAATAAAAACACAGAGAGAGAGAGAGAGAGAGAGAGAGAGGGGGGGGGGGGGGGGGGGGCAAATGTTTTCCTTGAATTTTCGGTTACGGTATTCCACCTGCCCGTCCTTTGAATACGGAGACAACCCCCATTAGGGGGTGGGGTTGAGGGGGAGGTAGGCTGAAACCCCATTAAAAGCCATCTTAGGGGTCACCACTATACCTCTGCCAAGTTTCATGCCCATCGGGACCAGCCGTTTGGCCGTGATTGAATTAGAACAGGACGACAGACATAACGCCCATTATACAAGATGTTTAATGTGGAAACAATCGAAACTATCCACCAACTATTCACAGTCTTTCTCAAATGGTTAGGCACAGTAATTGTTACCTATTCAAATGACCCGGCTCTACATAAACCCATTGCCAAGCTGGACTGAAACTTCAAGCAAACCTTGAGTCTTGTGTAATCGGCAGTTATGAAGAGGTACAAAAAAAAAAGAAACTAATCCTTGAGAGATTGAGCCTTACTAAATCATTGAGAGGTTTATCAACTTGCAGTATACTCTGTGCACGGTCTGGATTTTTAACGATTATCAGATGTGCAGTAAGCTCCTCATGGGGTATTAGACTTGTCCTTGGAACAGTTTTGTTAATCAACAGATAACTTTGTACACAAGTAAGTTTGGCAAGCCATAAAGAAAAAAAACATTGCCCTATTTCTAAAAGTTCCTTTGCTAAAACCTTGATGTTTATACTTTATCATTTTGACTCTCTTAATTAACAATCATTTCATCTATAATACGTGTCTGACAGCTTGTATAGATTAAAGGTGGTGTTATTCATTTTGATTAAAAGTCACTGGTACCTTTCTAAATACTATGGTTAGGATTTCATTGTGAGGGACTTATTTGCTATGGCTTGTTTTTAAAACTAGTGATGCAACTGCTTTAAGCACAGTCTTATTTCGCTAGTTTTTAAAATGGCGCAAAGAACATTAATTTTGTATATGTAATTTACGGATATATGTATTGTTTGAAAAGTCTTTACCCTTGTGTCTGAAAGTTATGTACCATCACGCGCATTTCAAATTTCCCTGACGTACATGGCGAAGGCCAGCTTTTAGCCAAAGTAAACACACAATTCAAGTTTCAACGATGCCGATAAGATAGCTAAACATAGCTAGTCGTTTATCTGTATGACTAATCCAAATATTTTTTTATTCATGTGTAGAGATTTTGAAATGCTCTTCCAATTACACAAAAACTAAACTTTATACTCTGTTAATTCTTTATTTGAATTTTGTTTGTAGGCGTTCCTCAAGGTGGTTCGCAGCTCCCCTTCGGCCTTTAGCTCCACTCACTTTAAGTCTTTGTGACGCGGCCTCCATTTCCCGCTTACTTTTTAACGTCTTGCCGCCCAACAAATGAAATCATCTCGTTTCACTGTCTTCTGTGCTGAATGGCTAAAAGTGTCCCTGTGGTTGGCTGTATATCCTAATTTTCATTGATGAAATCAGTTTGAATATCGTTCCTTTTGATAAACTACGTTATTACGTAAACAATGAGATCTCCTGAAGTAACCTTTCAATACTAAAAAGTGACAGAACTTGAATTCCATAAGAAATTACGGTATATCCAAATGTTTGGATCACAAACATTAATTATGAATCACAGGTCTGAATAATTATTCAGGTAGACTGAATTAGGACACTTAGGTAAATTGTGTTAATAAGAACGTAATGTATTAACCAAATTATGTCCTTACCGAGTACACAAACTACTAGGCCACCCAATATTGGAAAATGTAATATAGACAGCATTTTCCTCCAAAGTAGTTTTAACCGCAATGTCACCAGAAACTGTTTTCGTAGTTGATTTTGAATTCCATTATATCAACAATGAGTTCTTCCACGATGCCCATTTCCACGAATGTCGTGATCACTAGGGCACATTCTTTCTATCTAGCATCATAAACCTGTCAGTCACTAATACTCCAAGTGTATTCTTCCTTCAGTTCTTATCAACTCATCCACGTCATTAATCCATTCACTTCACTTATTTTTATCTGAATTTTCTGTAGCTTCGGTTTCAGTAGGCAAAGAAGTCGAAGAGGTTCGCTTTTTGAGAAAATTAGTGGTTTACACAAGCACTGGTTTACACGTCTGCTGTAATGGTTTATTTTTGCCCGACTGATACCGAGGCATAGCTAGACATACCCGATATATATTTTTTTCTTGTTGATAGAGATTGTTCGCTTCATAAAGAAACTACGGTTCAACCTTAAATTCTATAAGTAGTTTGAGAAGCGTCTTTTGATTGAAGTTAAGTTTTCATACTCCATAAGATAATGTTCCTTACTGGGAAAAATAACAACAGTTTAATTGTACAATTGGCAATGCCCGACGACCTGCTTCATGCGGACTTTGATAAGATAAGAGATAAGGTACATCGCATTCATGTAGAGTGAAAATAGGAATTTCAGGGTCTTATATGAATATGACTTATCAAGAACTTGTAATACAAAGAAACGTTACGGTTATCAACCCAAGGATTACCAAGCGATAGTTTAATCCCTAGCGAAGCTAACGGATTTCCTCTGCTTTCAAAGCTCACTTGTTTTTTTTAACCTTTTTTATGTTGAAAAATACACAAACATTTTTGTGTTTTTGAATTATTTCCGGTCACGACTTAGTGATGCACCATAGATCACCTATATGCTCGGGCCTTGTGCTATACCACAGCCTCTGGGCCAAAGACTGGGGTGATATAGTCTTTGTTCCTTAGCATTGGCACCATAGCCTTTGTACCATACCTTGGATGTTATAGCCTCCAGGCCATAGCCTTTGATGGTGTAGCTTTGGCGCTATAGCCTTTGGGGGTATAGCTTTGTCGCTATAGCCTTTGGGGGTATAGCTTTGGCGCTATAGCCTTTGGGCCATAGCTTTGGCGCTACAGCATTTGGGCTATAGCTTTGGCGCTACAGCCTTTGGGGGTATAGCTTTGGCACTAGGCTATAGGCTTTGGCGCTATAGCCTTTGGGTTACAGCTTTGGCACTATAGCCTTTGTGCTATAGCTTTGGCGCTATAGCTTTGGCTCATAGCCTTTGGGATATAGCATTGCCGCTATAGCCTTTGTGCTATAGCTTTGGCACTATAACCTTTGTGCTATAGCTTTGGCACTATAGCCTTTGTGCTATAGCTTTGGCACTATAGCCTTTGTGCTATAGCTTTGGCACTATAGCCTTTGTGCTATAGCTTTGGCACTATAGCCTTTGTGCTATAGCTTTAGCACTATAGCCTTTGTGCTATAGCTTTGGCACTATAGCCTTTGTGCTATAGCTTTGGCACTATAGCCTTTGTGCTATAGCTTTGGCGCTATAGCCTTTGTGCTATAGCTTTGGCGCTATAGCCTTTGTGCTATAGCTTTGGCGCTATAGCCTTTGTGCTATAGCTTTGGCGCTATAGCCTTTGTGCTATAGCTTTGGCGCTATAGCCTTTGGCACTATAGCTTTGGCCTATAGCTTTGGCACTATAGCCTTTGGGTTATAGCTTTTGGGTTATAGCCTTTGGTGCTATAGCCTTTAGGGTTAAAGCCTTTGTGCTATAGCTTTGGGGCTGTAGCCTTTTTGTGCTATAGCTTTTTGGGGCATGTAGCTTTTGGGGGTGAGCCTTTTGTGCTATAGCTTTGGGGCTGTAGCCTTTGTGCTATAGCTTTGGGGCTGTAGCCTTTAGGCGCTATAGCTTTGGGGCTGCAGCCTTAGGTGCTATAGCTTTGGGGTGATGTAATCTCCAATCCTAGAGGAAACAATATTTATAATTTTATTGAAGACCAAGAGCTTGCAATCCTTAATTCTGGAGAACCAACACATTTTCATATTCAAACTGGGACCTTTTCTGTTATAGATTTATCAGTATGCAGTCCTGATTGTTATCTTGACTTTTCTTGGAATGCAATGAGTGAAGGATTAGGAAGTGATCATTTTCCAATCTTTAATAATGTAGTAGGTGAAATTGCTACACCAAGATCATCTCGTTGGATTTTGGATAAAGCCAACTGGGCATTATTCAAAACCCTAACTTTTTTAGAAATGGATGTTGAGGATTTCCAGTCCCTGGATGATGCCCTGGATTTCCTTTGTAAACTAATTATTGATGCTGCCCAGAAGACAATTCCTCATACAACTGGAAAATTTAAAAGAAAGCCAGTTCCTTGGTGGAACCCTAAATGTCAAATAGCTCGTAAAGCAATGCGAGCAGCTTTTACACGCTATTCCAGAAATAAATGTTCTTATTATTTAATCATATTTAAGAAGGCATGAGCCAGATTTCGATACCAAGTAAAACAAGCCAAACGTCAGTCATGGGTAGATTTTATCTCAAAAATTAATTGGAAAACCTGAAGTCTGGAATAAAATAAGAAAAAATTAGTGTCAAATATGTACCAACACCTCCACCAGTATTATTAGTAAATGGAAACATGGTTGCCAATCCAGAGGATGTTAGTGAGGTTTTTGCTGTCCATTTTGCCAATGTTTCATCTAAAACCCAGGCTCACCTTACTATGAAGAACGTATTCAAAAGGAAAATAAAATTCTCGACTTTACATCCCCACGAAGCGAATCATATAACCAGCCATTTACCTTTCAGGAATTTTTATCTGCCTTTTCATCATGTAATGAATCTGCTCCTGGTGCAGATGACATAACCTATTCAATGATAAAAAATTTGCCACATGGAACACAAGTTTTTGCTCAGTATTATTAATAAAATATGGAAAGAAAATGCATTTCCAGCTTTGTGGAACATAGCTATATTACTAGCTTTTCGAAGCCACAGAAAGATGGTACTACTCCGTCTAGTTATCGTCCTATTGCTCTAACATCATGCATATGTAAGTTGATGGGAAAAATGGTCAATGTGCGACTTATATGGATCTTAGAAAAGAAGGGCCTTATAACTCCAGCCCAGTGTGGCTTTCGTCAAATGCGTTCTTGTACTGACATCTTAGTGCGTCTAGAAAATTCAATATGCGAGGCTTTCATCTCCAGAAAACATCATGTATCAGTTTTCTTTGACCTGGAGAAAGCTTATGATACAACCTGGAGATATGGTATTTTGAAGACCCTCCATGATTATGAATTCCGAGGAGAATTACCATTATTCATCCAAGCTTTCCTAAAAAATCGAAGGTTCAAGGTTAAAGTTGGAAACTCATTTTCATCTCTTTACAGCCAAGAAGGAGTTCCACAGGGAAGTGTCCTTAGTGTGACACTGTTTGCTCTGTGCATTAACGGCATTGCCTCTGTGATTCCTAAAGATATAATGTTCTCCTTATTTGTTGATGACCCCTCTCTATCGTTTGCAGCCTCACGAATGGCAGTGGCTGAGAGAAAAATGCAGCTGGCTATTAACAAAATTGTGGAATGGTCAGAAAAAAGGGGTTTTAAGTTCTCTACATCGAAAACTGTTGCTGTACATTTCTGCCGCATTAAAGGTATACACCTTGATCCTGACCTCTACATGCATGATCAGAGGATATCATGTAAGGAAGAGACACGTTTTTTGGGATTACTGTTCGACAAAAGAATGACTTGGGTACCTCACCTAAAAGATCTGAAAGTCAGGTGTATGCAAGCTCTGAATGTTTTAAGAGTGCTTTCCCATACATCTTGGGGAGCAGATAGGAATCACCTAATGATCCTCTACAAAGCCATAGTGGCATCAAAATTAGCATATGGTTGTGAGGTATACTCTTCAGCCTCGAAATCAAAACTAAATATTTTAGATTCGGTACATAATGCAGGAATAAGGATTGCGAGTGGTGCCTTTAAATCATCTCCAATCCCAAGCCTTTTGGTAGATTCAGGGGAACTGCCTCTGGATTCATGTCGTCAGATATCACTTGTTCGATACTGGCATAGAATCCAGATGATTCGCGACTCGTTAACTTGCCAAGCAGTTTTTAATGATAAATGTTTTAGCCTTTATGAACATAAACCGCATTATCCAAAACCTTTTGGATACAGAGTTTTAAAAATTTTAGAAGATACTCTATTCCAAAGGTCAAATCTGGCCATTTAAATATTATGTTGTGCCCCCTTGGAAGCTTCCTTCTGTGGAGCACTGCAGGTTCTTCACTGGTAGCAAGGAAGAAATGACTGCTGAGATGCCGCACACCTCCTTTGTAGAACATTTGGCGGACCATGATGGTTCATAGTTTTTACAGATGGATCCAAGTCTGACACAGGCGTTGGCTATGGAGTTGTATTTACCAATTTTAATAAGAGTGGAAGGCTACCAGATCAGGCACTCCATTTTTACAGCACAGTGTTATGCAATCCTAACTGGCCTTAAAGAGATTGCTTGTCATTCTGGAGAACAGTTTGTTTTATGTTGCGATTCAGTGTCTTGCAAGCTATTGGTCATTTTAATTCATTCCATCCTATCGTTATTGAAATTTGAGAGTGGCTTCAGTTGCTTAAGATTAGTGGTAGGAAAGTATCTTTCTGTTGGTCCCCTGCACATACGGGGTGTTGCAGGAAAAACAAAAACACCAAGAAGTAGCAGACTCACTTGCCAAAACAGCTGTCAACCAGAGTAACATAGCTAGGTGTGCACTCCCTACAAATGATATGTATCCAGTCATTAAACCAGCATTCCTTGATTCCTGGAAATTTGCATGGGAGCTGGAAAACCAAAAAATGAAAAATAGCTACCACCATCTTTCCTTGGAAGTATTCACCAATGAGTAGGCAAAGGGAAGTAATACTCTGTCGGCTTAGAATAGGCCATACAAAAATGACACATGGTTTTCTGATGAGTGGGGATCATCAGCCTTATTGTGACGACTGCTTGGTACCATTGACAGTCAGACACCTGATAGTTGAGTGCCCCAGTCTTTCAGATGAGAGAGAGAGGGGTACTGTCCTCCACGTTACATGGGAACTGAAGATGATTTTTTCCTTACCAAGATTTTAGGGGCAGATTTTACTGAAAGCACTGTGTTTAACTTTATTAATGCCATCGGTATTTTAAATAAAATTTAATTTTTACTGTTTTGTAAGTTTATAAGTTTTACGATTTTTAATTTTTTTTTATCATGGGGATTTTCCTGTTAATTTCATTTAATTTAATTTAAATGAGTTTTTAACGTTCTTTATTTTAACTTAATAATTTTGATGTGTGTATTTATGTGCGTATGATCATTTGTCTAGTAACTTACTACCAGTAATATCGAATTTTCTTTGGGATTCGTATTGATATCTGTTTATTTTTTATAATTATGGATATTTTTACAGTCATCATAGACCTGGATAGGTTCACTCATTATTAATGCCATGGATAAAAAAGTTTGTACAGCTGACTCTTTTGAATTCCATAAAATATCAGCGAATTCATGTGGGTCTGGTCTTAATGGCTCTCTCCTGCCTGTATTTGATGTTGTCTGAATTTACTTTGCACTTGTGACAAGTATAATTTCACTTGCAGGCTGATTAATGGAACCTGGTTACAGTATCCTGCAGTACGAGAGTTTCACATCGCAACTTCAAAAAATCGTTTGTCGCTGCGGACGATGGCAGTCAAGTAACAACCGCCTACAATGTGGAAGGAATAAGCACCATCATAAGTGAACAAGATCTCATGGTCTTCTTCGACCGACACCCGTATCCCGTCGTAAATCTCGTTTTAATGCGGAACGCTCCGGCGGCTGTCGGAAATAGACTACAAAAGGGACATACTTCCGACAATTACGACCAGAAGGATATTCTACTCTACGTTGCTGGCGAAGGACTCGTGTTGGGGGTGATTTTATTCATCGCGAACGTATTCGTGTGGCTTAGGATGCAGAGAACAAGTATGAGCGCAGAATAGAACGTTGGACCCCGCCAGGCAATTTTCCCCTTGTTTTAACCATTTGAAATTGGCCATTTCATTTGGCTATAGGTGGTTGTCTGGAACTGTGTAATGGACGAAAAGTTGTTCGAACGCTAGTTAAGTGTAGTAGTATAACCTCGGTCATGTATCCTATATATATAAAGTATCATGTATCCTATATTAATACATGTATTATTGATCATAAATAACAGAATCGAAATATATTTTTGTTTTTGTGTACACACTAGGAATCTATATATAAATGATCATAAGTAACAGAGTCGAAATATATCTTTGCGTGTACGCAATAGGAATCTATTTGAAGTGCACATATATTAATCATAATTATATGAATCCATATGCATATGTATAACCAAATCAGGTAGCCTATAATAAATCTGTTACCTTTTATCTTACCAATAACTGCAGATATATAACAGTTAGCATAAAAATCAACGAATCAATCAGCATAAACATTAATAATTTTATCAATTCATATATGAAATTTTTATCAGTTAAAATGATTTTTATCATGTTATCAGAGTACATTAGTATTTTCTGTAGCATATGTATCTTAATGAGATGAAGTGAAAAACTGTATCAGTATATATCACGTGATCACTATTATTTACCAATATCATTGTTTTATATTTTATTACTTGAATCTGTATTTGTGTACACCATGAATTTTTTTACTTATAAGTATTTTCTATATATATATATATATTATATATATATATATATATATATATATATATATATATATATATTATATATATATTTTTCACATAGTGTCTGCATCAACACCTCCTATAAGTCAAATGCAAGTCAAGTTTGAGTAATATTCAGTAGTTGGTTTTTGGTAGCTGACCGAGCTTTTATGTAAGTGTTTACATAATAAAAATATGGAATGTTAGCCACATATATAAAAGACTAAAAACTAAAGAGGTCAAACCAGATTGCTTGCAGGAATGTGATCAGACCAGAGACGATAAAGTATTTAGGCTAAGTTGACATGCCGTCATCTGTGGTCATTCATTTGTTTTGAAACATTAGTCCAAGCTCCCTGCTTGAGACAAACACCGTGACCTATAGCTCAAGCGGCCTACGTGATTAGTAACTATGTCATCTGATTGTATGTTCGTATGTTCGAGCTACTGTCCGCTCCTTTATGACTTGTAACCGAGATGGTAGGCAGAATAGAGTTAGCCATCATCATTGGCAGACCTGTACCTCTTTACCTAAGCTCTATCATGTAGAGAGAATAGAATTAGCCATCATCATTGGCAGAGGCGATCAAACTATCGTCATTAGAAGACCTGTACAATCCTACTTGATCTTCACCATGTAAACTCAGAGAATATAAGTATTTTTATACTTCGTGTTTTCTACAAGAACCTCACATCATTGCCGAATCATCATGAGTTTAACACATCGTCGTCATAACCAAGAAGATAATACCGACTTCGTAAGTGATCTACAAACCCCAAGACACTCCAATGAATATGGAAGTGCAATACCAACCGACTTAGCGTAAGATTATCGAAAGTCTAACATTACCTCACAGGGCGCCTTATTATACAAGGCAACAGCCCTAAAATATTCCATTGTAGTGGCGTCAATAACCATTAGCAGTTGCGACGCCAGATAATCTTTAATAAATCAATCAATCAAATCCCCCCTCCCCACTCGTTGTGGGGTGTCTGTCAGGGGGGAAACCCCCCACTAAAATGTCTGGTATTACCATCACAGCATTCTAGGATGTGCAGTGCAATTGTAGTACAAATTTTACTAGGTATCTCCAATGTTGGATGCAGATCCTGTCTTCCCTTCCCCACACGTTGTGGGGCGTCTGTCAGGGGGTAACCACCCACTAAAATGTCTGTCATTACCACTTCAGTATTCTAGGATGCGCAGTGCTATTGTAGTGTAAATTTTACTCGGTATCTCCTAAGTTGGATCTAGATCCAATTAACACCCCCTTTTGAGTGCGTCTGTCAGGGGGATCCCACCCTCAAAATGTCTGTCGCTGGTCATTCTATAATCAGTAGAGTCTGCAGATATATTATGTATTAGTTTTATCTGGTATCTCATATATTGGATCTAGACCAAAAATCTAACAAGCAATTAGGGATGCTTGTTAAGTAAGCCACCCATATATTTTCGGCAGACGGTCAGTTTCACAGTTTACAAGTCTACTCCTAAATACCAGTAGGGGTTATAGTCGGTATCTCGTTCGTTGTATCTCAGTGGTCCGGGCGGCGGGACTATAAAGATCTATTTAGCACAGTGGCAATGACCGGTAGTTATTGCGACACTAAATCACTAAATCTGTCGGGTGGCCATGGCGAAAAATAGTCCTGGGAACAGTGTTATTCTCAAATGTGAAAATACCGATAAACAAATAACAGTAGAGCGCGCTAAGCACTTACGGATCAACTACAGATAAGGCATAAGAGAACTAATTAATTTTTGGGGGGAAGTAGGACGTTGTGCACCGATTTAACGGACAGCAGTATATCTCATTCACGGCAATATCAGTGAGAAATTAAAATAATTTGACTTTTCGCCTCTGGATAGAGCGCATTTTTTTTCTTTTTTTTTCTTTTATATCAGGCACACACTGCAGGTACACCACTCTTACCAGTATCCCTTGCGTTATTGTTACTATTTGTTTATTAATTGACATTGCTTTAAACTCTAAAAATTATGCTAAAGCTTTAACTATCCTGCAGTTTATATTAATAAACAACTGTTTGCCGAGCAAACCGATGTTATATACCGTAACTAACACGTTTACTAAAAGTTGAGTTACAATTGTCTTGTTAGCAACTATGACATTTCAGTGACCGGAGGGATCGTTTTTCCAAAATATCTTTCAAACTAATTATTTGATCGAAAGGGTACTTTGACGCAGTGTATAAGACACATCGCCCTAATTTTTGGTAATATACTTCATTGTCATTTAGTTAAGGCGTTTACTCTTACTCTCTGCTTGTAAAGTCAGTCTTATGAGTCAGCGGGAGTCATTTACAGATTCGAAAAGCCCGCTATCCCCATCCCTCCTTCTCCCTCCCTCTCGCCCTTTCTTTTATTATCGCAGTGTTTCTCATATCTCCACGATATTTATAATAGCAGATGATTAGAGAGTTCATAATGAAAAGGATAGCGAGGTTTGACGTAGTGACCAAAGTAATGGTTCATTTTTTCCAATGTATTTGTTTATAGTATCCTCGGCGTGTCAGTTTATACCGTATTGATAAGGGGTTGTCTGTCGGCTTAGAGCAATCGCACTATATATTCACTGCGTCACTGATGGAGACAGATTTTTCATTGCTGTCATGGCTACCATGTTACTTTGTCCCCATCATTGCAGAAATGCATTTGCAATAAGATTCCTAACCATATACAAAATGGAGAAAGCTGACAACAGAATAATTATCAATCTCAGTAGATATGGATATCTTTAACACTCGCCTAAAAACCACACACATATTGGTCAGTCAGTGTATCTCTTATATTATCTACTACTTTGTCTATATTCATGTATACTTTATATGTAAATATAGGTACTCTATTCATATATATACTTCAAATGAAACAAAATATCCCTTGTGAAAGTGTTGAGATGAAACTTAATTTTTATTTTTAGATACTTTCAAAATCATTCATCTACATAAGCAACAAGTATAAATCATTCAGCTACATAAGCAACAAGTATATTCAGATTATATTAGTGATGATATATAGTTCCTTTGATAAACATAGTATATCGCCCGCATTTTTGGTCTGTTGCCGTCAAGGAACAAAGAACGGGCGACTCCTCAATAATGACAGTTTGCAGATGCTACAAAATAGATACAAACCTGTGAAAACATAAGAAAATGAATATCTTAACTGATTATGAATGAGGCAAAAACTGGACACCTTCTTTATAACAAACCCTGTATGTTAATTGCCTGAAAATAGGGTCTGTCTGTGTATGGTGTTCTCACGTTGCATGGAACCATTGATTATTCAGCAACGGGACCAACTGCTTTACGTGACTTCCAAACCACGTCGAGAGTGAACTTCTATCACCAGAAATACGCATCTCTCGCACCTCAGTGGAATGCGCCTGGAAATAGGGTAGTAGGTAATACTTAGTATTCATAACTAACTGTCACAGTTGTAAGAAATAAAAGTATAATCCTTTTTTGGAACCTGTCTCAAAAATAGATATGTGAATATAGTGCTTCAATTTACATTACTGATAAG
>NC_087213.1:10315557-10398057 GCF_015104395.2 Macrobrachium nipponense | reverse complement strand
TTTCAGTGTTAGTAATGTACACCTCTACTTCGTATATAGAGTGCGAAAAAATGTCTGAAAAAACGACATTTTGTGTATTTGCAAGTACTGTGCTGAAGGGAAGTTAGTGCATAACTAGTATGTTTGTAAACCCAAAGAATTCCATAAAAAATTAAGAATTCTTTTTATTTACAATATACCTGTTTCTATGCAGTAAATTTTCAAGGTTATGGTACTGAGCTACAAAAACAAAATGTATTACTTTTACATCAGCTATAAAGGGAATTATAAGATGGCTGAATCTTTTTTTTTATATATCAACTGGCCTAGCCAGCCGTGGAGCAGTTTTTGCTTAAGCACATCAAAGGACGGCTTCCAAATTTTATTGTAGACCTTAGCTTTTGATCTTATGACAATTAAGCTGGAAAACCCAGTTTCACGCAGATACTGAGTTGATGGGAAAAGCAACTAAGAACGGATAGGCTCCTCTGCCACGTGCGGATATGATTTGGATATTTTACACCAGAACATGACTAAAAATCTTTTCTCTCATAGATCACAAGCACTGAAGAGATTCATAAGTTTAATAGACTCTTCCTTAATAGCATCATTAACAAAAGCAACATTTGTATGGAAATGGCCTTTGATGTGCTTTAGGTTTCCTTTCAGGAGAGATTCTTATTTCGTTTTGCAGTGAGGAAAGGCAATCCGTTCTTAAAAGGTTACCATCTGAACTACAGTAAAGGTGGTACCTTGCCTGTCTGGAAGTGGGCGGTCAGGCCCCTAGCCTTAACAACCCGTGGAGAGCGCGTACCACTACGCGACCCCAGGTTGAAAGCCCCTGGTTGAATGAAAACCCCTAGTTTAAGGGGCACAGGGAATGAATATACTTTATAGCAAAAACACACACACACACACATATATACACAACTATATAGCGGATATTTACTGTAGTGGATTAAAGACCAGCAACCTTGATCTAGTGGTACTTAGTGATTTTGCTTGGGTAGAAGAGCAACAAATTTCTTCCCTTAAAGAAACACGCTCATTTTAACTTTAAATTTCTTAGCCTTTGGTCGTTAGTAAGTGCAACCGTTATTCCCAGCAGCTGGTCCAACGGCTGGTACTAATTACTTTGTTTTATTTTTTTAATACCACGAATCACTTTTTTTCGAGCTTCAAGGGAACAGTGATTCAATACTGTAGACATAATACTGATTCTATTACCTGAAAGATTCTTTCTCGCCAAGTTTATTGGCAGCTTCAGAGAGACTTGAATTGTCTTTCATACACTGTTGAACTGGAATTCTTTTATAAACTGTTGATCTGTTAAGTTGTAGTAGAGCGAAGCTGGCCCAAAAGCGTGGCAGTTTTACCGGCCTCACTACCAGTGGCGTAGCTAGGAGTCTGTAAGTGGGTGGGCACCTATGGGGCACAGCTGATTAGGTTTGGTGGGGGCACTGGGCCTTGGAGGATTAATAAGATTCCTCCAAGCACCAGACAAGCGGAGCGAGCCTATACAGCTGGGGGCTTGGTTGGGAGGGGGGGCCATTGTAAGGCCCCCAAAGAAAATTTTGATATGTGACCATTTTCAGAGGCATTCTGAAGCCATATGAGAAGGATATTAGGGCATATTCTAAGACCAGTGGTCGATATTCAGGCATTATTATACAGGTATCTGTGATTGTTATATTGTATCAAGTAAAACAGATGTACAGAAATCGGGTACATTTAATTGTACATATTTACAAAATAGGAATTACAGATATGAAACTGAAAAACATAGTGAGCTATGGAAAACATTAATTCCTGTGCGTAAAGAAATTGTAAAACATAAGCATGGAAATACAAGAAAAAAAAAAACTTTTTATAAGTATTATGTATAGGTACTCTTGATCAAAAATTAAATGGATGAACGAAATAACACACACACACACCCCTATATATATATTTATAATATATATATATATATATATATAGTATATATATATATATATAATATATATATATATGTGTAAAATATATTATACATATTATATAATATATCTATATATATATATATATATATATATATATAATATTACATATATAAATATATATAATATAATATACTATATATATATATATATATATATATATATATATATAAAATATATATATATCTATATATATATATAAAATATCTATATATATATATATATATATATATATATAATCTATTTATATATATATATATATAATTAATTGAAAGTAATATTTGAAAAAATTATATATAATTATATAATATATATATATACTATATATTTAATATATATACACACACACGCACAACACACCATTATAATATATATATATTATAACTATAATATTATATACCACATACAATATATATAAATATACATAATAATTTATATATATAATACACACACTCACATATATATATAAATTATTTATATACACAACACACAACACACACATATAATATAATATAATATATAATATATATATATATATATTATAATATATATATACACACACGAAACATAATATATATATATTTGAAAGTAAAATTTGAAAAAATTGCTTGCTATACATTATATGTGATGAAGCAGCAGACTGCTGCGACATGACTCATTTTAACACATTCTCCTGTTTTTGTGATTTTCTACAAACCTACCTACAAATTCCTCTAAATCTAGTCTTTTAACACATACGTTCAATTAATAACACAGCAAAATTACGTAATCTGTCATTGCCCATTGCATTTCTGAGAGTAGTCTTACTATTTCATTTCAGAGCAGAGAAACTTCTCTCTGCTGAAGTTGACTACGCAGGTAACACTACAGAAATTTTGGTTAGTCTGCAGAGTTCAGGAAATACCTCCTCATATGGATTAAGAACTTTTCATTAAGTCTGACAATGATTTAGGCCTTTCAGTGCCACTTAACGTCCTTGTAGCGTCTTTCTAACATGCGGTTTGCAGAGTACAGCTCATGTTTGAAAGATCTTCAGTGTTAGCATTATAGGCATGAATAAGTCCACACATTTTCTCGAAAGATAAGAATTCCATAACTTTTATGGGTTATTGGGCCCATGGCCAGTGGGTGGGCAACTTGGTGGGCCCAGGATTCTCGTGGCTGGGCACGTGCCTACCCATGCCCACCCTTAGCTACGCCACTGCACACTACGGCAGAAAACTACTGCTATCCCGTATTCCTGTTTAGCAGTCAGTGCTGCATTTCTAAGTCTAGACACCCTTGAGTTTAAGGTATTCTCAATGTAAAGTGAACCCAATATTAATGGCTTACTAATATCATAATTGAATGGAATATAGGATTTAGGCCAAAGGGCAAGCACTGGGACCTATGAAGTATTCGGTGCTGAAACTGAATTTGGCAGTAAAAGGTTTGAAAGGTGTAACAGGAGGAAAACTCTGGGTTGCGCTATGAATAAATTGTCAGAAGATGGTGGAAAGCATGACGGAAGAAAGGAAATGTGAAAGGAGGTACTACAGCAAACAGACCTTAATGGGTAGTAGCTAGGGGCCGAAGGACTTGTATGTGGATATATATTTCCACGTGACCTTTCCATCTTGTGAGACACGGACCCATCCCTTCGCCTCTTGCTGACCCCTTTTTCCTCTCGCTTCAACCTTTTTCTATTTAAATGCATTTAGCGTGTACATTTCACTTCCCTAAAGGGGAGTTTGTTCAGCATGGGAGTACCAAGATAGAACTTTCCCAATAAGTATACAACCTGTTCATCTACCTTCCTTCACCTGTTTTTTGTCAGTTGTGACCCCCGACCCCAAACTCTCTTGTGCCATTATTATCAATTATATTGATCTTCAAATACTTTATCACCAAATACCTATATGTATCAACCGCTCCTATGTACATTCTTCCACTATGTATATTAACATGCACTACTTCAGTTTCCATTTATCCCAGCAAAACTTCTCTTACTAACTTATTTCTGCAATCACTTTTAAATTGTGTAAGAGCTATAACTGAACACCAATCATTATGTCCAAAGGATTCTTGTACTTGGACCCACCAGAAAACAAAAATCAGGTTCATTATCATCTTTTCGGAGTTCAAGGTTCTACGTACGTTAGGTCTACTCGTTAATATGGAATGGACATTTACCATGTGGTACATTTTCCACCATTTTTCACAAGTATTTTTTGCTGTTCCGTGCAAAATCGTGTTCATTAGGTAAAAGACCAGCGTTGTGTTATCAATATCGTCACTTATCGTCGGTATCTTATCAGTTATTAGGGTTAGCAGGTGGTATTGGAAATATCATTAACCAAAGTGTTTACATTAAAATGCTCCGTGACCGAAGCGATCTATTTAGAAATATAAAAAAACGTGTTGATAAAGTTACTGGATTTTGAATTTTGCTGACATTAAAACTTCAAAATATCGTAAAGCAGCTTCTACAGTGACTTATTCGGTGAACCTTTCCCTCCCCTCCCCTCTCTTCCCAGCATAACAGTATCCCCCAGGGGCCTCCCACCCGCCATATCTTACCCGCTGTTATCTTGTTCTCGGGGAACAGTCACAGCAGGAGCCAGTATCTGTTTACAGTTCACATAAGTTTGGGTTCTATTTCCTTCGAAGACTCGAAAAAAGTCCTTTAGGAATTTATCGCAGCCTTTTCCTGGAGGAAATTTAAAGAATAAAGTGAAGCGAAACGTTGCGTTCAACTAGAAATCCAGGTTTTTTCTCGGTAGGAGGATTAAAGTTATCTTCACAGAACAGTGCCAACCCCGCCGCCATGTTGATTAACGCTAGCGTCGAAGCATGAGTGGTAGTTTTGTTGCTGTCTTCGGAAAACAAGAGCAACGAGGCGCTCTTTTCAGTAAATCCCCCCTCGGTTTACGATGAGATTGCCTGTAGGAGGAGGACCATCAGGACAGATCACTTGAGAAAAGGTCGAAATATGAAGGTGTCTTTCGTCACCCTTGCCGTGCTTTCCTCTGTCCTGACAAAGAATGTCAAAGGCAAAGAATTGATATATCAGACACTTGATAAACCTGTCGTTCCTTTGGCATTTGTTATCCAGTTAGGCCTAAATGTCTCCGCTACCAAAGACAGCGACAAACCGAGGAATGGTTCTTCATCCTCAGTGGGTGGTAAGTTTTGACTGTGGTTTTTTTAAGCACCGAACTTGTTAAAGGGGATAGGGGTTACACTATCCGTTCTCGAGTTTGTTCGCCATGTTTTTCTTAAAACCTACCGATAGTTTCAGAGCGGTTATCCAGTAGAGACGACATACTTCCGGGTAAAACATAAAATTGAGTTAACGGAGGTTCATTCAAGACTAAGGTTCACTTCAAAGTTAAGGACTGGTCAACAAAGAATTTTGATTTAATAATAAATGTAAATTTAAATTGAGGGACAATCAATCCTTAATCTAATACTTCGCTATATGTTATTTCATTGCGTAGTTGTGAGCAAGTTTCGCCCTTTTGATTTGTTCCGTTATTGATCAACTGATTTGCAAAATATCCATCGACCGATCACCTTCAGCATTAGGTAGTGTTCTTTCCTACAAGTCCACATGAAAGTAATTTCTCTTTCAAGATTTTGTTACATTCTAGAATGTGTATAGGAATAAATTATACACAAACTACAGCCGTCTGGGGACGTCATTTGCAATGTTATCTTATGCCCTAATTATGGTCACTCAAAAGCATATGGCCAATTTCCTCATGACACTTGTCAGCCATATTTTGCTCATTGTTGCGTAATCTCGAGTTTGTCATTAACGTTCGTTAAGAGGTGAATGTAATTTTTAACGATTTTGATGCCAAGTGTCAATATTTGCATTTCCCCGCATCTACTGTTATCAATGGTCATAATGCAACTAGACTCTGTCAACGAAGTATTATTGTGACAGTCACAAAGCACGGATGTGGTCTCGGTCCGAATCTCTTAATCTAATCTCTCAATCTAATCTCTCTAATAGGCCGATTAAAACATTCAACGTCATGTTCATCAAAGGTACAAATGAATTCGAGCTTATTTTTTCTGTATGATTGGGATTATCTTCGTTACTGAACAGTCTCAGAGCTAGGCAATTTCACTTCACATTTTCCTATTGCACGAAGTCCTTAACCTGAAAGGAATCTTACAAAAAGGACCAATTCCTTGAAAAGAATATACATCGACCACTTGAAAAGTACGACAGGATTAAATTACAGTGGTCTAAGAACCCGTTGCACGATTGGTTTTAAAATACCTCCGTATTCATTTGATTGTAATTTCATGCTTGTTAGATATAAAGTAAAAATATTAAGGTTTTTTATCCCTTCATAAAATATCAACGTAAGGTTGTTCCATCAATCGTAGCTTTCTCAGCTATCCTAGCCAAAGGCGTTTTACTGGCATACAGCTAAAACCTTCGTAAAAACATGTATTATTATCGAAGATTCATTGAAAAGTAGTTGAGATTTTGTTAAGAGCTGATGACCATTAACGTAGACCATTGAAATTTACAATTTTTGGTGGTAATCACAGAATTCGAACTTTCGCATCGTCTATTCCGGTTTTATGGTTATTGGCATAGACCTCGGGATTTAATGCATCGCATGTTAAGTTCATGTATTACTTGATTTATTTCTTAACTTTCCAAATCCAATTTTTGCTCTTACTCTATTTTTGTCTGACAAGGTTAATGGGGATCTCAGCACAATCTCAAACAAGTTGCTTTTCAAATCCTTAGTCTGTTTCGGAGAACCTGGCTCCTCGTATATGGGTCGGCATTTTGGCTAGAATATAGTGACATGCCTATGGTGAACTGCATCAAAATTCTGCTAATGTGCGTCTAAAGTAGCTGGTTAAGGTTATCTTATGCACTGTAACGTCACTTTTCTTTTTTTAATTATTTATTTATTTTGCAAAACTCGATGCACTGTACGTCGCTTTTTTTTTTTTTTTTTTTTTTTTTTTTTTTTTTTTTTTTTTTTTTTTTTACAAAACCAGATGCATTGTATAGTCTCTTTTCAAGTGTTATCCTCTCTCTTTTCAAGTTTTTTTTTTTTTTTTTCTGTTTCTACAAAACCAGAAATAGATGTAAAAGATTTACCTTTGAAATCCAATCAGTAGCAGAGTTTGCAGAATGAAAGAAAGCATGGACCCATAAAGCCGGAAAATCAAATAGGCAAATTGTACACATCTTTAACGTTAAAATGTCTGTCTGGTTTAAGTTTTAATTTTCTAACACCCCTCATCAGCCGGATTTTCCATAGTTCCTAAAAGGCGACTCACGGTTACGTTGGTTTATTATAACATGATCAATATTTTTTTTTTTTAGAAAATTATTGATGTATTTTGGGCTTCGGGAATTCTACTTATACGTGTATGAGCACCGTAAGAGCCTGTTACTGAAAGGTCGTAAAGGCTGCTAATTTTTCGTAAAGGCATTCATTCCCTTACTCTGTAATCTTGGATAAGAAACGGCTGTTGTCTTTCAGTGCTGATGGTTGCTGTTAAGTGTACAAAAAACGCCAAGTAGTTTTAAAATCGATTGTGCGTTTTATTGATGAAGAAACTCGCTATACTTTTTTTTTTTCCACCTGTCCATCCGAACTGTGGTGTTTGCGCATGGTAACTGCGTCCCGAGCTTGAAATAATATCCTATTTCGAATATTAACGGTGTAATTCGCATACAGTAAATTATTAAAACACTTTTTAGTTGCAAGTGTACACCAAGATATCCTTTTATTTACCCAAAACTTACACATAGCGTAACTATTTAAAGCCCGGAATGCAGTGTTATCATGCGCGACCACCACAGGGGGATGGACAGATGGAAAAATACAGTGTGCAGTCAGAACAATAATTAAAGAGTTCCACGGAGTACAGGCACTGGTGCATCAGAGGGCCTAATACAAGAGGATTTATCACATTTCAGAATCAAACATATTTATCATCATTATCTTTTATCAAAAAACACTTGACCGGGTGTTTTCTTCAACATGAGGTAGAAAAAACTCAAGATAAAATTGTTAGAGGCGTTTTAATGTTTTTTTTTACTACATAAATTTGAAATTTGAAATTTAAAATTTGAAAATTAAAATTAAGTTTTTTCTCTGCAAAATTTTAATGTATAGTTCTAGATCACTTGAAATTTGGTAGCCTCGGACCTTCAAGAAATTATCTTTATTATTTTATTTAGTTTATATTTTTTGTTTCTTATTACTTAATCCACTTTGCCTAAACTGGCGCCTAGTTGCAAAAAACGCGCTAACCAGGCTACTGGAGCGATTGATAGGATAACTTACATAAAAACTTAAATATGTAAATCAAGCACCGGTGACCAGGCCTACAGTTATTTTTTTTTTCTTGGTTCATGTATTGAAAATAACTATAATCATGTGAGACTTTGGAGACGTTGATATTGCGAGTAGGCATCATCCACTAGAATAGGTCATTGACCTTAATTGATTTTGTTGTGAATAACATCTGGAATTATGTAGTACGCCATGAGCGTCACTGAATGAGTGTACTTTTAATAATGCTTAATTATACCACGAGTAGGGGGTGTTCGTGTGCGTTGTGTGTGTGTTTTGTGTGTGAGAAGGAGAGAGAGAATAGAGCGAGAGAGATGAGAGACGACAGAGAGAGAGAGAGAGAATTTCAACATCAGATGAGATCCAGCAGGGAGAGGTTGACATAATTATGTCTTGCAGTGTTATGTACAGCACATTCCATTTGACAGTTGTAGGAGATAATAACATCTTTACATTTTAAGTTTTGCAGCATTTTATGCCGAATTTATCTTTTGTACGTTACAGGTCTTATTGCATTGCCTAAAGTTTTTCACGCACTTTATTAGCTTTTCTTTAGCTTTTCTATAGTTTATTGCTTATCCCACCGAATTTTCTACTGTACTGTTCCAGTAACACTTCCTGATGTGCATTGCGATACCGAGAGCGACTGTACCGATCGAGATGACAAACTGACCTGCGTCAACAACCAGTGCACGTGCCAACCGCCATACTGCTGGGTGTACCATCACGAGTCGTCTGCCTGGACTGAAAGAAATGTCTTCAGCTGTGGTGAATGTGGTAGGTCATTCCTTTCAAGTCGGTGTGCTGAAGGTCACTCCTTTCAGTGACCCCTTTCCAGCCACAGATTAATTTAATAATCACTCATTTTGACGTAAGCCTTACAACCACGATTCTCGAACCGGCATGTTTTCTATGACAAACTCCTTTCCAAGTTCTCTCTTCCAAGTAGCGGTTCCCTAATGACGAACTCCTTTCAGATGAACCTTTCGAAGTTGACGAAATCCTTTCAGATGAACCTTTCGAAGTTGACGAACTCCTTTCAAATGAACCTTTTGAAGTTGGCGAACTCCTTTCATAGGGACCTTTCGAAGTATCAGATTCCTACGATAAACTGTTGTGATTTTTATTGGCATTCCTGCTTTGACATTGCTTTTAGCTTAATATGTATGATCCGTTTCATATGACATTTCTGTCACTCCTCAAACTGACCACTTTCTTAGGAAAAGTAGTTCGTCTTAAGATTTGATTTGTCACGACATTGTTTCACATGATAAATTTTTGTTTCAGATACTAAATTTTCTATATAACAGAAGTCTTACTCACTGTCTAGATTCTTAGAATTATAGAATTGTAGCACGTTGGCAATAACGCATAAAAGAAAATTTTCTTGGAAGATAATGGAAACGAAAACTATTGGCAACGTATAGGATCGTGGTGGTATGACTTGGTACTCGGTTAAGGACTTTCTCTGCTTAATACTTTAAAACTTTATTTTCACATTACTTTCTGCAACAAATCTTATTGTTGCAAGTTCTACTAAGGACTAGTTTATGCACAAAAATAACATAATTTAGGTAAAACTACAATGCCCCTCTTGTCCGCTTTATGACTCTTAGACTCGAGGCAGAGCTAACTGGTCCTACTAATAAATCTTTTTCGCAATATTTTTATGAAGGATAGCTTCAAATACAGTGATTCTTTTTACGAGAGTTTTGACCTCAAATGTTAAAAGATATCAAAGGAGAATCTACTCTTAACATTGTTCTAAGCACAGCTGAAGGATATGTTATCAAAGTAAGCCCTTTTTAGTAAGCTTTCTTATGATTTTTTTTTTTTTTTTTTTCAGGACAGCTTGGATCGTCATGCAATGATAGCATGCCCTGTGATTCCCCGGGCGAATGCTGGATAGACCAGTACTGCCATTGCCCAGCTGGCGAAAATTATGACGGAATTTGGTTTGTTGATTATCTATACGCTTTAGTGTTAACCAAACACCCTCTAATTTGCAGAGATAACCTTACCGTATCTTGCGAGAATGGCGGCAGTAAATACGTAATATTTACCTTAGAATTCTTCTGAATTGCATAACTTAATTTTACTTTAATTTTTTGGCTTAAATCTTAAGTGTTTGTGATTTTGCTGTTTGGCTTAAATCTTAACTGCGTTTATAATTTTGCTTTATATTCATCAAGATTAATTTACCTTTGTATGGTCAGTACTGCGAATTTACATAATTTAATCTGCAAAATATGTAGAACCCGTGATGGTTCTACCAAAATCTTGGCAAACCCTTAACAACATGAAATGCCCTATTACACTTTTAACGAGCGCAATAGGCTACCTGAACCTTTCATACAAATATAGACTGAACTAAAATAGGCCATCAGCCCTGAATATTGCTTTGCTGTAGTGTTAGTTTATATATATATATATATATATATATATATATATATATATATATATATATATATATATATATACGTATATAATTTATATATATTTGTATATATATATATATATATATATATTATATATATATATATATATTATATATATTTCTTATATCTATTTACATATTTATATATATATATATATATATATATATATATTTATTTATTATAGGAAATTAAAGATAAGCTTTCCTTCTCTTCGAAATGAAGACTCGTAAAATGAGCAGATTAATCCGACGAAACATGACCTTTTTCAGCACAGTGATCGATGACAGCTGGGCGTACAAGTTCACACTTGCCGGCTTCGGGATAGTCTTCCTGGTTTCATTTCTTGTGATCCTGGTACATCTGTACAGAAAGTAAGTACTCTATTCTTGAAATATGCATTTATATTTTCTTTCTAGAAGAATAGGTGTACTAAAAGTTATAGAACACTACTAGTAGTGTAAAAGTTAAGTATATCTTAGTTTTACCAGACCACTGAGCTGATTAACAGCTCTCCTAGGGCTCGCCCGAAGGATTAAATATATTTTTACGTGACTAGGAACCAATTGGTTGCCTAGCAACGGGACCTACAGCTTATTGTGGGATCCGAGCCACATCATATCGATAAATTAATTTCTATCACCAGAAGTTAATTCCTCTGGTTCTGCGTTGACCGAGTCGGGAATCGAACTTCGGCGGACCACCGGAATGGTAGCCGAGCGCGAAATGCACTCGGCCAACGTGGAACTACTAGTAGTATAAAAATATTAAGATTCTTGGACAGCAGTACCTTTACATTTCAAACTTGGAATCAGGAGCTCATGACAATTTCTTGTTTTCAGCCGCTCGTGGAATCAGAATGGACCCTGGTGTTGCAGTCTGTGTAAGAGGACGAGAGGATCTAGGGTACGTGTGGATTCTTTCATTCTCATCTCTATGGTTTGAGATGGGGGATGCTGTTCTAATTCCGATTTATTAGTTTGGAAAAATTACTGTTTGCAAGTATTTTCTTCACCTATCCTCACTTCACAAGGACAACCTGGTAGATAATGTCTGGAATCGCTGTCACACAGGAAACTAAAAAGAGAAACTGGAACTAGCTACAGATTATCTTAACTTCTACTAGAGCTAAATTTACTGGATTAAAGTTACATGAAAACTCGTTAAGTCTTTTGGCTCGAGTTTTCCGTACCTTAATTGTAGCACACCAAACAGTAATTGCTACCATAAGTTTAGTTGTAATTTTCGTATTTTGCATTTAGTTCGTGATTCCCTTCTCCCCCTCCAGCCCCCCGACGCGCCTCACCCCTCTTACAAAATTTATAGCGTTGATTTGACGTGATAACATTTCATAAATAAAAACACTTATTTGTCAGAAATATTTAACCAGGTAGTATTTCAGTTTTGTCAACTAACTGTTGTAGAAATGACGGTATACAGATACAGGTACTATTCTGGTACTATTATGTGTTAAATATAATTAGTAGGAAGTAAATTACCTTTTAGTCGCTACCAACTGACATAATATGCTTTGATTTCAGGACCGTGACGCTTCGCAAGAGAAAACACCAGCGTACACAGTCAGAAATCATTATGCAAGTCAAGTACGTATTCTTCATTTCTCTTGGTACTAACTTCCTTTAGGCTCTACCCTAGGAGTGAGTTTTTTTTTTTTTTTTTTTTTTTTTTTTTTTTTTTTTTGTTTTTTTTTTTTTTTTTTAAACCTACTACTGATACTACTATTGTAACAGTAATCACACCTGATGAAATTTCTTTTCCTGAAGCATTTAGTGTATAGTATTAAAATATTGTAAGCAGATGCTGGGAAAAATGAGTAGTATCTCAAGTAATTAAAACTATATTAAACTGGGAAGATATGCAGTGATTAAATAGTAATAAAAGCGCTCATGGTAACTCAGTCTAATTGATTCCCATTGGCTGTCAGTTTCAAAGATGATTATTCCGGTTGTTTTTGGTTAAGGTACAAAGTCTCGCCAACAGACCACTCGTAGAATATATTAACTTATAGTTAGTGTGGTTACGATACGTACTACAACCTCATGGTGGCTTAGATGCTGACTCGTGGGAGAGGAAGAGAAGAGTATTATGAACACGGTCCGTTTAATCTGTGCTTGTATTGCTCCTAACATTGAAGTAGATTCTAGTGAATTCCTTTTTTTTTTTTTCTACAAGTACTGAGCAAATCCAACATTGGTCAGCTTTACTGACGGAATGTCCAGTGTGAAAGTAGCCAGTTCTGGTGTTAGAATGCAAAGCGAAAACTGAACATCTTAACTATAGAGAAAGTCCCTCAGATGCACATTGACGCACACAAGTCTAGTGACAAAGACATTGCTTCTGCCGAATGAAGAGGGAAGACCAGCTCTTATGTTAAGGCAGATTAACGTTAAAGTGGTACTTTGGCTCCGTTGAACACTGGGAGTGTCGCCCAATGGCGAGCGGGATACTTTTGACATGTAAACTTAATAAGTGATGAACGTGACCCATATATTTTAAGGCAATAACAAGAGTTAAATATTAAGTATGGGCTCAAAATTTCTTTTCAGTTATCCGATTTCAATGACGAACCAAGAACTGGAGCTTCAAGCACAAATTTCCAGCATCAGTATTCTCAAGCAAGAGGAAGCAGTGCCAGAGCTGGAAGTGGCAGCATAACTTCAGCTGGGACAGAGAGCACCAGTATCAGTGCGAGCAGTGGAGTCACAGAAAATACAGATAATCTACCAGTTGGGGTCTACCAGACCACAAACGCATCAATGGATATGCAGAGAGCTGATTCTACGTCTTTGACTACTGCAGTTGATGACATGAACAACGAGACTTCAAGCGCTGCTGTAATCAGTAGTTGTGCACATGAAAGGTGTAATCTTTGTCTACCAAAGGGACTTTCAACACGTGAAAATAGCAATTCCTCCTCTCCCAGATATGCTGACGGGTGCTCCATGTCTGCTACATGTACAGACATTGGCCGAGAAAGCTCTGCCGAGCACCCGATAACATCCAGCGAGGTAGAACGGGAATGTACTTCATTGTAGTTATGGTATATTGATGTGCACAATTTTTGTATACTGTATCATATAGATAGCAATAAGAGTTTAGCCTTACTGAATAGTGAATTGTACGTAACCCAGAAGATATGAAACTACATAAGTTTCCCTCCAATATCTAGTTTTTAATTCTTGCAAGTGTGCATTAATCTGCTCAATTTTTATATATAACAATTGCATTATTTTGACGTTTTGTAGAAAGTTGAAAAACAAATATATGTCAACTTTATTCAATAACAAGCTTTAATTATTTTGCTACATAGTTAATGATTTTCGAAGTTATTAGCATTTAAACAACAGAAAAGTAAGTGACAATTTGTACCCTAGTGTGACAATCCCATAGAATCTGCAGTCCTAACTGTCCAGAGCCTAACTCTTAACTGTTTTCAGCAACGAAAAACTGCATTTCTTCGCTGGCAAATGTATTGCACCTTCTGACTGCCTACCCAGTTAGCCTCACTATAGTCCTACATCACTAGATAGCAAAGCAGAACCCTGTTTTATGGCTTAAGTCTAGCCTTACTGAATTGCCATGCAGGTTTTAGGAACAAGACCCCGTTCCACTACATGGCTGGCTTTAACAAGACAGCACACTGGTGTTCCGTTCGTGACATGCCGGAGGGATCTTTTAAGCAGTGTGTGCAAAGTCCTTTGAACAATGTAGTAATACGACCAGCATTCTTCACTAAATTTAGTGTACAGTTGTGTCCTTCCTTTCAATGGATGTTTGGGATTTCGGGAAACTACCCTTCACGATAAGCACAAATATCAAAATTGAGAGTAACTCCAGGTCGCTGAGAGGCTAGAATGGGCCCATCCCATTTCGACCTATCATAATTTTGTAAGTTGTGTTAAGTAAATAAAATTGAACAGGATGAAGCCAGGTTTTGGAGAGAAACCTGTAATTATTCCTTAAATTAACTGTGAATAAAAGAACAGGAGGAAACTGGAATATCAAAATTTAACTCCTTGTTGTCAGGTGTGGATTACAGTTTTCTTAATTTCCTAATTTGTTTAAGGTAACATTAATTTAGCCAACGGCCTTCGACTGTAAACCCGAAGGTTTCGTGTTACCTTATTTTATTCTAAAATTATCAACCCATTCTATATATATCAACTTAATTCCTCTTGAGTAATCCATAAGCTAATGATGAAATGTTCCTTATGAAACAATGGTCCTGCCGGCTTGAGAATTAAACTGTGGGCGATCTCTCTTCTTTTTCTCATTTCCTTTCTCTTATTCCCTGTTAGGCTAACTAGAACTATACTCTCTTTTTTTTCCATCTGTCCACCCGCCTGTGGTGGTTGCGTATGGTAACACTGCGTCCCGGACTTTAGATAGTTACGCTATGTGTAAGTTTTAGGTAAATAAAAGGATATCTGGGTGTACATTTGCAACTGAAAAGTGATTTAATAATTTACTGTATGCAAATTACACCGTTAATATTCGAAATAGAATATCATTATAATAGCCATTCAACAATCTCAAGCCCGGGACGCAGTGTTACCATACGCAAACGCCACAGATGGGAAAAAAACCGAGTATAGTTCAGTAGAGCGTAATTGTATTTATGGTGTACTAATAGAATTCCACCAAGTGATAAATTTAGGTTAGATTGCACTCATGGTCGAAGAGCGCGTTCCTTTTTATAGTCTTGAAAGCTTATCAGAATTAATTCTGACCTTCACCAGAACTATATTAATTTTGTGCCTAAATAGGATGAAATTAGTAGAAAATTTGTCGAAATTGATTCCCACGTTTTATAAGAATGATTGGTTTCAAAGAATACCACTTAAGATGAGTAACATGAGCAAAAGCCTACTCCTGCATGTAAAACCAGTTTAAGTATCAATAACAATCGCAACTGAATTAAACAGTTACAAGTGAAATCGATCAGAATGAATACAGAAAAACTGCATGACGGCGCTAATAACGATCAATGGTAACTAGATATTTATAGCAAAACTTCGCTTTCGAGGTGTTGATGAAAATCCGAGTTATGCAAAGTAATTAATGAAAAGGACCTTGAAACTAACTAACTATACTCTGTTTTTTTTTTTCATCTGTCCATCCGCCTGTGGTGTTTTTGTATGGTAACACTGCGTCCCGGGCTTTAGATAGTTACTTTCGGCTTACATTCAACGATTATAATAATATCCTATTTCGAATATTAACGGTGTAATTCGCATACAGTAAATTATTAAAACAATTTTCAGTTGCAAATGTACACCCAGATATCCTTTTATTTACCTAAAACTTACAAATAGCGTAACTATCTAAAGCCCGGGACGCATGAATGGTTAGTTTTGATTTTGATTCTTATAAGTTAATATTGTCTCACGTTCACTGCAGCGTTAGCCCAAATTCTATTGATAAAATGTGATTAATGCAGCAAATCAATAAATTTTTAGCTGATATTTACAAATAAACACGCATTTTCGGGGATAGCTTGAGAACCATCTGATTGAGGGAGACTGGTGGCTAGGACAATTTTGACCTGCTTAGTAATTTTGTTCAAGCTGAATTATAATATATATATATATATATATATATATATATATATATATGATATATATATAGTATATATCTATATATGTATATATATTTTTATGATAGATATGTTATATATAATATGTATAATTATATTTAATATATGTATATGTATATATATGTATATGTATATATATATTGTTATGTTTATTATTAGATCTGTATATATGTTATGTATATGTATATGTATTATGTTCTTATATATATATATGTATATTATATATTATGTATATATTATAATATGTATAGTATATATATGTGTTGAATACCTATAGTATATATATATATATAATATATGTTATTATATTGTATGTAGATATATGTATTAATATATATGTGTCTAATATATATTGTTATATATAATGTAATATATATATTATATATATTATATGATGTATATAATATGGCTTATATATGTATATAATAAATAAAATAAAGATATATGCCACAAAGGAAAAATAAACGAAGGAGGATCTGCAAGATCTTTCGACGTTAAACGTCCTTTACTGAGCAGAGACTGACATAAATACGGGAAAAGACAATACAAGAAGATTCGTATAACTGACAGATAGGGATTGTAAAGAGATTAGTACCTAGAATCCGACACACCTGGAAGATGAGAAACCTTCCCAAACAAGCATAAACAATGGGTGCAATTAAAGGTTTTAGACAATCATCTCAGATACAATTTCAAGACAATTAAAGGATTATACGTGACAGCTATTCAGAACTTGGTAAACAAAACCATATTCACAATACATGTCAGACATACATTACAACAAAAATAATAACTCTAAGGCAACTGATTTTTATTTAAGTCAGTAATTATATCTTTGAGGTCATTCTTAAACATGTTACAGATACAAGGGTCTAAATGAAAAAGGCCACAACTAACATTGAAATTACAATGAAAAGTAAGTTGTATTAAAGCAGATTCTAAAAGATTTCGTGATAAGACATCTCTTGACCTTGCAATTACTGAACTATCAACCCAATTTATTCGGTGGTTGTTTTCACTTAAATAAATGAATATTGCATTAGATTTTTGCCCAGTTTTTACAGAATATTTATGCTGGCTTAGCCTTACTTCTAAGCCTTTGCTAGACTGTCGTAGATAAAATGAGGGACAATCCATACATGGAATTTTATATATTATGTTGTTGCTTTCTCTAGGGCCATTTTTTATTAACATTACTTTTAGTGTGTTGTTATAGGAAAAAACAAGGTTGACATTAAAAGCTTTTAACAATGATTTAATGGTTTCAAATCCGTTAAAATAAGGCAAACTGAGAATGTTCTTAAAATAATCTTTCTGCGTGTTACTTACACTATAATACTTTTTGTGGGCTTTATTATAACAAATGTCTAATATATGTGAAGGATAGCATAAATCTTTCCATATTTTTCTTATGTATTCAATTTCTTGATCCAAATATTGTGGACTGACAATGCGCAATGCTCGTAAAAACATAAAGGAAAAAATTGATGTTTTTATGTTAAGATGGTGGCCTGAGAAGAAATGAACATAAGTTAAGTTGTTGGTCGGTTTCCTATAAATACTGAATTTACATTGAAATGGTTCTCTATGTATCAAAACATCTAAGAAAGGGAGGCAATTGTCTTTTTCTAATTCTAGAGTAAACTTAATCGATGGTACCTGGTTATTCAATTTAGAGAGTAAATCATTTACATCAATACCGACAGGAAGAACAGCTAAACAATCATCAACATAACGATACCACTTTACAGGAATATAAATGATATTTGGTAAGTAGCGTTTTTCAAAGAATTCCATGTACAGGTTTGAGAGTAATGGTGATAAAGGATTTCCCATTGCCATGCCAAATATTTGTTGATAAAATTCACCATTGAATATAAACTTACAATCACAAATGCACAAACTCGTGAGTGAAATAATGTGACTTATAGGTAGAGGTAATTCATGCTGAGTTAGTTCATTACTAAGATATTCTAAAATAGAGTCTATAGGGACTTTAGTAAAAAGAGAACATAATCAAAACTAACGAATCTATCAGTAGGGCAAAGAGCAATTTTGTTTAATTTATCAACTAAATCTAGAGAATTATATATATGAGAATCGGAGATGGTTCCAAGTAACGGGGACAAGATCTTAGTGATATATTTCGAAAGTTTATATGAAATTGAACCAACAGTACTGATAATAGGCCGCATAGGGTTATTTTCTTTGTGCGTTTTGACTAATCCGTACAAGTAAGGTAGCGAAGGAGATTTGACTGACAATTTGCCTAGTAGTTCTGTTTTATCTTTAAGGATACTTTTCACTATGCTATTGAAGTTTTTTATGACTTGATCAAGGGGATTTTTTGTTAGTTTTTTATAAGTCACATCATCATCCAGTAGGGCTTGCATACGTGATATGTAGTCAGCTTTATCTAAAATTACTATACTATTTGACTTATCAGCTTTTGTAATGTGGATAGTATTGTCCTTTTTAAGATCGGTCAAACTTTTCTTATAGCGAGCAGGGAAGTTACTTTCATGCTTAACATTGGCAGCTCCGTAAACAATACCTTTAATCATGTCAACATGATTTTGAGGAAGATCACAATATTTTTCAAATTTACTTAGGGATGACGCAATCATTAAAGCAGAAGGTCTACTTGCTACAAAGAAAGATAAACCATATACAAGCGCACTCACATTTTCACTTATTTGTTTACTAGATAAGTTAACAACACAATCTTGACGTGCAAAATTAGTCCAATCACTGCTATCAATAAGATTTTTTAGTTTTCTGAGTTTCCTTTTCAGGGCATCTGTAGTCCTACGTAGTTTTTCGTAAATTTCCCGTCGCAGCGAGTCCTTCCAATCAGCCGGGATGGAATGATTGAAAGAGATCCTTGTTCTTTCCAGTTCCTTGAATTTTTCTTTCTCTTCTTGCTTGGCGGCTGCTATGTGCTGTTTCAACATCATGGCACTAAATTCATTGAATGGGTGATTGTCATACCTTCTTAGACGGCGTGGCAGCAAGGATTTAGGGAGCACTTGTTCAGAAAGGCACTTCTTCAGGAACTTAAGACGAATTCTGGTTGAATGTGCAGCCACAAGAGACTTGGAGAAGGTAGTGACGACACATCTCAAGGTTTATCATCTTCCAGGTGTGTCGGATTCTAGGTACTAATCTCTTTATAATCCCTATCTGTCAGTTATACGAATCTTCTTGTATTGTCTTTTCCCGTATTTATGTCAGTCTCTGCTCAGTAAAGTTTAACGTCGAAAGATCTTGCAGATCCTCCTTCGTTTATTTTTCCTTCGTGGCATATATCTTTATTTATGGATTTATCACGTTCCTAACTTTCGTGATTCAGTTATACGTATATATATATATATATTATATATATATATATATATATATATATATATATATATATATATATATATATGTATATATATAGTATATATGTATATATATATACACACACACACACACACACACACACACACAACACACATATATATATATATATATTATATATATATATATATATATATATATATATATATATATATATATTATATAAATACAGGTTTTTGCCACGAATTTTCCTTCGTGGCAAAAACCTTTATTTATACATAGCATCGCGTTTTATATACTTCGTGATCAAGTTATTCATATTATATAATATATATATATATATATATATATATATATATATATATATATATATATATATATATATATATATATATATATATATATAATATATATATATATAAACCAAATTAAGTTATTTTCTGAGGCAATGAAGCAACTTAAGATTCTCCAGATGGTTGGAAACTTGTATTAATTGATCTTAATTGATCGAGTTTGCCCTAAGTTTCTTTTTCTAAATAAAACCTTGAGTTTTGTTATATTTCCTGTCATTAACTTTCACATGGCACATCAAGACAGTTTCTAGTTAATGGTAGGCGCGAAAGTGCATTTATAGCAAGGTCACCCCTTGACATATTTCTTTTCAATTTTCTATAACCAATGAGGCATTGAGAAAACGTCCGTAATTTAACAGCCACACTAACAAAGTTTGTTACTTGTAATTGACATCTAATAAAAGAGCCCATAAAAACGGCAAAATAGATAAAATACTATATATTTGGCGTTTTTATGGGCTCCTTTTATAAGATGGAATTCTATTGTAACAGAAAATTTTTACCAGTCGTAGGCTAATTGACATATAATATACTGTTCAGTTTCTAACTTTTTTTTTTTTTTTCCCAAGTCCCACTCCACATTACTAGGTGCTTTGAGACATACTTTTCGTGTACAAAAGAATGCAGACATACTCTGAGGCTTAACAAGGCGCAATCTGTTTTAATTGTTGAATGACTAGCCATATATTTTCAGTCATGATTTCAAACAGGATCTTATTGTATATTCTTGATTCTGTAAATTTCATGGCTGTAAAGTCTACTTTCTTAGTGCATCTTCGCTGTAATAACTTTAGACCATCTGTAGATAATATCTTATGTTGACTGGTCAGATTTATTCCCCGGAACCCCATATAGTGTAGCACGTATATAGGTAGTACTATATATCGCGGAAAACTCGGAATCCTCAATTACTTATTTGTAAATATATTTTTGATATTAAGGCATTGGTGTACCTAATGGTCAACTTTAAAATATCTGGAAACTTCGTAAACTGCAAATTGAAGAAAACTCAGAATTCACCGAACTCTCATTAACTTTATTTGTAACGATACTTTAAAAATTAGGGTATCTTGATGTACCGGTACGGTATCATCTGTTGGTGTTGTATGTCCCAATAATAATTAGCGCATGCCTAGAACGCGTTAACTGCTATTTGAAGAAAACTCACGGGTTAAAGTACTTTAATGAATACATTACCGACGACAGGACTAGACTTGATCTGGGTATAAAGTGTTGGATATATTGAAGGAACCAATTGTTTGACACTTTCATGGTTATCGGTAAGTTTTTTTTTACGTGTTGTCGATTCGTCTGTACAACGAGCTTTAGTTATCTCGACAGTTCTCAAATTTTTTTTCTTTACATCGCATTCTGCATAACAAAAGTTGAACTCGAGTCTCACCGCGATAAGTTAAAGCTTACCATTTGTGTAATGACTCCCCAACAAGCACTACTTGAAACTTAAGATGTTACAATTAGCTCTTAAAGTTAGAATGTGCATAGGCCGTTATATAGGCTAGTATTACATAATACCTTAATTAGGACAAGCTGCCCTGAGTGGTTAGTCTGCCACTCACTCGACAACAACCAGAGGTTTCACAATAACATGGATAAGTAGATACATAGGTCAACATAACATTATAGACTAACGAATGTAAATAGTACTACACATCACAGATACACTGACACTGATCTACACAATACTTTCAAGTAGACAAATTAATGGAAAAAAAAAAAGATTGGTTAGTATGGCATTAGAATAAGCATAATTTAGGAGAATTGCCTGAAGCAACATATTTAGCCAAGTACTCTGCAACATGGCTTCTCTACACGCCGCTTCTATCTTTATCACCTATCCGTGGGTCTGGCTTGAAAAACCATGGTTTGGGATTCTTGTTGGTCATGCAGGTCCCATGAATGGCAATTATTTTTTGGCACTAACTGACGCCCTATAATGGGAAAAATATTCCTTTAATTATTATTGATTTATTGAGGAATTGATTCATCATCCTCTAATATCTTTACACTGCTGATGTAAAAGTGATTGCAACTGTAAAATGTTTTCGTTTTTGTTGTGAACACGAGTGCATGGCAGTGTAGCCAGTCCCTTGTTTTGTTTTTTCTTTCGCTCTGAGTATGGGAGCGCTGCCCTGAATCTTTCATCTGCATTTTGTTAACACTAGCAACACATGTAAGAATCACGAATGCTCTCGAGTGTGAGAACGTCAAACGGTCCACCCTTTCATTTTGGCTATTTTACCAAATTGTTAATACAAATGATTATCTATCCCTTGCAAGGGATCTAGTCCCGAGTTCTAGTCCAGGAGTTCTGAAGACTAGGTAAATTAATCAAGTCCAGGAGACTAGGCCTGGGAGAAATTTGGCATGATGTAATGAGTAATAAAGAAACAAGCTGAATAACGAATTTTCTTCAATACCCCTAAAATGGAAATCAGCACTTCAACTGCCTCCCAGTGGGAAGACATCACCTGGCCTCATCAGTAGTAAGACCCATACACACAAGGAAAATCATGTAATATCGGGTAGGACAGGCCTACCCTATTTTCCAAGCAGCGTTAAACGTTAGTCTTCATACCCACCGTGTCAACTATGGCACAGTACCATTCTCCGACCCGTGTCTCCAGGCAAGAAGACTGACAAAAGTGTATATGTATACAAATAGTAGTCTTATTCTCGTATCTTAATGTCATGGTGAGGGAAAATCCTCCCGTGACTGCACATTCCAAAAGAATCGAAATCTCGCCTCCAAAGGATACCTACTATACTCTGTTTTTTTCCATCTGTCCACCCGCCTGCGGTGTTTACGTATGTTAACACTGCATCCCGGGCTTTAGATAGCTACATTCAGCTTACATTTAACAATAATAATATACCATTTCGAATATTAACGGTGTAATTCGCGTACAGTAAATTATTGAAACACTTTTCAGTAGCAAATGTGCACCCAGATATCCTTTTATTTACCTAAAACTTGCACATAGCTTAACTATCTAAAGCCCGGGACGCAGTGTTACCATAAGCAAACACCACAGGCGGGTGGACGATGAAAAAAAAACAGAGTATAGTTCTTTTTCTTCTATTAATCTAATTAGGAATGTTTTTTTTTCATAAACAAAATAATCGCTTATATATAAAAGGAAGGAAACACTTATTTATTTATATAAAAGTACAATCGCATGCTACCCCATTATAATAATCGTTCTGTGCAGTAAGCAAATATCTTGCTGCCTAGACATTAAGTTGCTCATCATGAATCAGTGTGGGGTCCGTAATCCCGTGTTCAGTGTGATAGCTCGTTTTGCTTATTTCCATTAATATTTGTTAGGAAATATATATTGTAAAGACTTTTAGAACTAATAAAGACTGGTTTTGAGTACAATTAATTACATAGTCCTAAATGGACAAATACAATAAAAGTGGAGTGTCAATCTGTTAACATGCTGAACTCTGCGCTGACCACTCGAACTGGACACCGCACGAGAGTTGTAAAACAAAGAAAACGGCTGAACTCCCTTGAAGCGAATAATCTTGATAGTGAACTATCCAACAGCCTGGTGTTTTTCATTGTGAGCTGAAATTTAGGAGAGAAATTATAAAATGTCTACTGCTGTTGTATGTAAAGAGCTTCCTTGTAAGACTGCGTAATGAGTGAAATTTTTGACACCACATTAAAAGGACCCGCCTAGTACTGTTAACTACCTGTGTCTATTCTCGGTAGCTGCATTAACAGGACACGCTTATCGTTTAACACCTTAACTACCTGCAAAGGTGAGTTCCGGCAGTTGACGCGCTTCTAGACATGCGATAATTATTACCAACAGATGATACATCAGATTAAAGTTATGAATTTTACCATAAAAAATATATATATCTGTACAGATAAGAAAATTGAGGGTTCCTTAAGTTCCGGTTTTCCGCTACAGGAAAGGAATGTGGGATGTAGGCCAAACGCCCAGCACTGTGACCTGAGGCCATTCAGCGCTGAAACGGAAACTGAAAATGGAAAGGTTTGAAAGCGGTAACAGGAGGAAACCCTCGCAGTTGCCCAATGAAGCAACTGATAGGAAAGTGTGGATAGGGTTCCGGGAAATAACTTGGGAACTTGATTATCCGTTGGCAGCAAGCCAAATTCCCAGTAAGCCTTGCTAATAATTTGGACACCCAGTCTTGAAAGCTTACATAGTTTAAACACGGTTGTAGATTTTGCTTGTTTGTATGGTGTTTTTACGTTGCTTGGAAACTGTGGTTATTCAGCAACGAGACCAACGGCTTTACGAGACATCCGAACCACGTCGAGAGTAAACTTCTCTCACCAGAAATACACATCTCTAACCCCTTAGTGGAATGCCCGAGAATCGAACTCGAGGCCACCGAGGTGACAGGCAAAGACCATACCAACCACGCCACTGAGACGCTGGTTATATCTTTGGTAGGGAATCAAAGCATCAAAAAGATGCAGGCTAATTCTGTCCCGAGAAGCAACACCCTTTATTATTATTTCTACTTTAACTTCTCGATTTTGTATAGCTTCCTGATTTTCATCTTAGGCATGTTTATTGATATTTTTTATAGTCCACTGTATTCGACATAATTAAGTTGACGATTACACAATTAATTGACGTGTAAGAATATAACCGGCCCATTATAGGCTAGAAATTTTCTTGATCACTAGGCGGGATCCTTGTGGTAGAATTGTAATTCATGGCGTATTCTGGTTTTCGCGAATCCTTCGTCCGACTGAAAATTTAGGCAAATGGAAACCAGGAGAGAGATTTTCAAAATTTAAGTTTTCAAGGCGATGAGAAGCGCAAGCAGGTATTCCTGTCTTAAAATACTGTTGATTTTTACAGTCGTTGCAATGCAGTTCTTTAAAATCCACCAATTTTCCCGAATTTATTGAGGTTCTTCATGCAGAAGCAGATATTATGGCGTAAATATGATACATTTTTAATCAATGTATTTTTCATAGCCAACTAACCTTCGGTCTTAACAATAGGACACAAAAGATTTCTGTCTACTAATATAGATTGTAGGACAAGGAATCTGAGATCTGGCAACTTATGGGCACAGGCCTTTGGGTCTCGGAAACAAAGTATTTCCAGACTCGTGACACTCGTCTAGTTTCCGAGTCCCCTCCAGTGTAGTATAACTGCAATAGTGAAGCAATTGTAAGTTAACTGGAATGCAAGTTGTTAATGTGTAGTAATTATATATTGGATTTACTACTTTTCCATTTACATAGCGGGCACTTGCTTTTCACTTCTATTGGTGTTTGTGATGTTTGTAGTGTAAGAAATACATTACAGTGAATAATGACTAAGCGTTTCAGCGGCGTGGTTGGTATGGTATTAGCGTCCCACCTCGGTGGTCGCGGGTTCGATTCTCGGCCATTCCATTGAGGAGTGAGAGATGTATATATCTGGTGATAGAAGTTCACTCTCGACGGGGTTCGGAAGTCACGTAAAAGCCGTTGGTCCCGTTGCTGAATAACCACTGGTTCCATGCAACGTAAAAGCACCATACAAACATTCGAAATACAGCACTAAAGGCTTGGGCTCCTCATTAACAGATTTGGGTTGGCGACATTATTTTATTTATACGGTGGTTGTTATGAAATTGTATTAGACGCAGTACATAAATATATTTAATACAAGAATTATTGAAATAATCAAATACAGTAGGCTACACACTGACTTAATAAAGGTGTTACAGTGTTTTATATTGAGTGGAACTCCCTTGTATTTTTGCAATTATCAACACGGTACTGTTGCAGGTAACTTATGAATTTGTACAATGTTTTATTCGGGGTTAGCCTCAAAGCAAGGAAGACAGGAACTAGCACAATTGAATAGCTAATCCGTGCTCATTTTTATGGATATAGTACTGATGGTATTTCATTTAAGGAGTCATTCAAGCAGTACTCTTGAAGTGTCTCCACTTGTTTGTTTTGTAGTGGGAAACTAAAGTAAAATAGCCTACATACATATAAATTTAGCATAGACCTACACCTAGGCTTGTTTTAATATTACACAGTGGTGCCGGATTTATCGTTTAATAACTTGACTGAATAAAGATGTTTATTTTCAGAGTGCAGTTGTACTACTATGCCAGTTTTTATAGTCTGAGGTACTCTAAAATAACATCGACCTTTGCTGAAAGGTACGTGTTTTGATTGCTTTAGTTAACAGTATTTCCAACTGTACTTTTTATAATATCAATAGTAATAATACAGTTGTTCTTCATGGAAATTTGATATGCATTTTCCATCTACACAGCTATAACTTAACATATGAATATCTTCTTGAAGGAAACGAGAATGTTTACATGGTCAACTGAAAAAAAAGGGACTGGTATTACTTTTGACTTTTTGGTAAGAACATGCCTCGTATTAGAGAACAACCCCCAGATATGAAGGTTAGTTCAAGTGACTGTTTCAGATATTTCAGTAGCACTGTTATCTTCAGTTGCATTCATCTTAATCAAAACTATTTTTCCACTTGATTACAGGAAGAATTGTGTAGCGATGAGTTTTTTTTTTCATTAATAAAATTGCTCCTTTGGTCACGCACTAGCCTACTATTAGTGTAGTACTTTAGACCCATAAACTACGTTTGTGCAGTACAAAACACACACACACACACACACTCACTTTATAGGGTAATTAGAAATCAAACAACATAGAACACTGTTCACAACAAAGATATATTGAGAACAATTTGAAAATACAAAACGGCACTGTACACTGTACAAAATCCTGTACTTACAATACTTTTTCCCTTTATCATACAATCTACTTGAGAAGATTTGAGAAAAGGGTCTTTATTGCCCAGACTTACAAAAGCTCATTTGTTCAATTACATGTCCAGGAATAATTATGTAAGTAGAGGTTTACTAAGGTGAAATTCAAATTGCAGATGAAAAATTATAAACTGAAAAGAATCAAGAGACTGAAGTTAATGGTTTCTGTACTAACTGTTTTGAAATATATATAAAGTACACAGACAAAGCATGTGAAGTTTACTGCAGGAAAACAAACCTGTACTATATCTATGTCCAAAGCTAAGTATGCACACAAATCATAGGACACAAGCAATTTACAATTGTGTGAAGTGCATATCCCTTACAACTTTCTTTAAAGGTTAACTAAAGCTAAATTTGATGGTTCTACTGTCAGAATCTTGTAATATTGCTGGAAGCTGTAGAATCATTGCTTGTTGGTGACCTAACATTTAAAATGCAGATAATAAAAGGCTAACATATCACATGCATTATCTGCTGTAAACTGCTTGAGTTTTGGAAAAGAAAATAAGTTCAAAACACAATAGTACAGAACTGTTCAAACACATCAAAAGTTGTCTTGGACTCATTTTTGTTAGGAAACCAATACGTACAGAAAGGTAACAAATTAACTTTAAACTTTGTGAGAATACCGAGGCAGTTTTAAATTGATTACACTTTAATAATACATCTTACAAGTTACACTGCACACAATAACATTCATATCTACCTACGTTCTGTAGACTGTATCAAACTGTTTGGGTTTTTTCACACCCAATAGCAAATATATAACTCACATTTAACAATTTTAAAAAAATCTTTGAAAGCAACAAATGTAAATATGTATTACCTGGACATGTGTTAATAAACCTACTGATCACTACATTTGCTAATGTGACTCATTCTCAGAATCTTCCAAGTAAGTCTTTTGAGTGATTTTTTTATGGTGCACGTGCGTACACCCACACACACCACACAGGACAAGAAAAAAAAGATCATACCCCTACACTTCATTATTAAGAGGAATGATTGAAGTGAACTTCAAAATATTGACTTGTTTAACCTCCATTTATCAGAGGTATAAATTTCTCCTATAGACCATCTTGTGACAAGAAAATGCTTCTATGCTTAAAACATGATTATGCAAAAGAGAAGACAAAAACTGTAGTTTCCAAATGCCATCACAGCAACATAATAATTAAAGAATCATAATGGGGTCCAATAACCTTTAAGAAAAATGGAGTCTGTAATCGTGTGCATACCTGATTATCCTTGCTTATGTTACTACCCTTCTACATTTTGTCAACATACTAGTTTTACCTAAAAACCCCATCACTTAGCATATTATGAGTACTTTCCAATCAATACTTAACTATATCATCTTGAAAATCCCTTTAAGTCTTCGTAACATCAATTAAGATGTCTGTTTACATCAAACAAAAATACACTGCAAATACTGTGCGATACGTCATAACTGCTGAAATCCACTTTGATGGAAGTCTCGGCGGACTTCAAAAATGATTCAGCATATCTCTTATCAGTAAATAACCCATCAAAAGTTATCAAATATCTCCATGTCTTTACTGTCCTGCTTTACTACTATGGTAAAAAAAATCCTGAACATATCTGCACCTGCACTGGGCTTGCAATGTTCAAAAGCCCCAAATTCACTGATATTTGTTACTAGATGCAAAATAAATATAAATTCAAAGGTGGCCATTTGTAATAAATAAATGTTCAATTTGATAAAGGTTGGGCTTCTACAACTCTTGGTCCCAAGATGACCTATAGTAATGGAAAAGATTTTACTAACATTAAACAGGACCACATCTAAAGAAAGTCGGAAACAGTCAATTGATTCAAACCCTGAAGTTTAAAGTGATCTTTGCAGCCACTTTAACTTTGATCTTTCATAAGTTATGTGGTACTTTCTCCCGTAATGACGGAAATTTTTCAGGTTTCAACTTGCAATGTGAAGCAGCTAGAGTTACATGACATTACAGTTTGAAATTCATTTAAATTTACGGAGAATTTCTGTAAAATAAGAGAATGATGGTTTTCAAAAGGCTTCATAAGGGTTTGGAACAACCATCACTCAAAACTAGACTTGCTTAAGCTTTGGTCCTGATATCACATGCATCTCAATACTAGATCCTCCTCTGGTTACTCATTTTTTAATACAATTAATGCTAACATACTATAAGTTATGTGAGCATGTAAACATAACATTAAGCTATACATGGCAGTGTAAAGAAGACGGACCCAACTCATACTTTTCTGAGTTCTAGTTCACTCCATTGTTTTGATTTCTGCTGAATAAGACATGCTGTATATCCCGCATAGTTTATTTTTTTGTACAACCACCTAATGAGACACTTTTCACGAATAACAAATTGGAAATTATCTTGAAAGACTTGTCTTCCAAAAGACTGTGTATAAAAAATTTAAAGCAGTATTCATGGAGATCTAGAAATTCAACCACAGTTTTTCTTCCTAGTAAGCTAACACTTCTGAAATCTGGAAGTTCCTTGAACCAAACCTTTTCAATTCATGCCGGCAAACTGTTGACAAACTTGCACCGGTTTCTTGCTTTTGACAATATTTGTAGCAGTACATCTGAATGCCAGATGTGGCAGTGATGCTCGAAATATGTGCTTGTGTGCTACCATCTTCATTTTGATGGGACACAAAAGATTTCTGTCTACTAATATTTCTATTTATACCAGAGAAAAAATCCATACTATAACACTCTAATCACGACTAAGTAATTAATATAACTTTGCCATCACACATGTGAAAGGACACTAAAGAGGTATTGAGACTATTAACCATTGGTTACCTGCTTGGTTGTGATATATGAGAAACCTGAAATCTCCTTTAGCTGAAAATGAAAAGTCTCCAAACTGAAATGCACTTAGATGATAAAGCATACAATGCAAACTTGCTGGAAGCTGTAAAACACCAGCTAAGGTAGTTTGTGTGGTAGCTGGGCAAGATACACCTTTCAAGAACGAAATTTGTCTAAATTTTACTAAACTTACTAGGTTTAGATTCAAGAGACAATGACTAGTTCTTAATTGTGCAGTGAAATTATGGTTTGATCAAACCACTGTACTAACTGAACTGAAAGACTTTGCTATTATTAACTGTTCATTAACTGTTATTCAGTTGTTTGTGAACTTCAGAAAGGAGTCTGTAGAATGTCTGCATAAAAAAGATGTAAAGTACGCCCTTTTTGTGTTATTAATCACCTGGTAGGAGTGGAACTATAAAACACTTGTAGTCAAGATATGCCTTGTACAACTAAAGCAAGGATTTTAGCTAAGTTCTATCATGATACTGCAAAAGACTACCTTTACCCTACATTTATTCTTTAAACAAGAATTTTTTAGCAACAATTACTGACCTATTAGGGGAAAACATGTGACTGATGTTTGGTACCTTACACCCACCAAATTAACATTAAAATTTGCCCAGAGTATTTCACTATTCTCCTTTGGCACTCCTTATCTCTCACTTATACGAACCCTACCAGCAGACGACAAGGATGTATTCACTTTGGGCATTACTTTAATGTTTGTCCAAAATTAGGATTGTTTTAGTCTTTGTTTACAACACATTGAACAACACCTTGATATTTTAAGTGCCACATATCCTAAAATTTAATAAATATACTAGTACAGTGTAGTAGTGTTTCAAGCAATTTACAAGAAAGATATAATATTGTAATATTCAGAGTATTGAAGTTACTCTTCAAATGTTGATCTGATTAATGCTATTGTAATAATGTAGGGTAAATATCTGTACGTATATCAATACGTAGTTCTTTCTGCTCTGCAGTTATGAAACATTCCAAGTACTATAATGCAAACAGAGTAGGTACTGTACTTATTACAATGGCATTACCAAGGTTTTTATTCTATTTTGACTGCCCATTAGACCATTCTACTTGACTCGCTGACCAAACACGGATATTGCAAAGTTTAAGGCATGTTATCAGCTTTTATTTATATTTGTATGTTTCTAGTTAGATTTTTCATTAAACAGCCAATTCATAATTCAGTTGCAGTTCTATTTATACTTGCAATAAGAAATCAGTCAATGACAGCATTTCAAGCAGAAAATGGAGAATATTTTATCACAATAGTATGTATTTGTGGTTTGTAAATAAACCTGTTAAATATTTTTCATTTATCATAATGACAATGCATAGTGTTTGAAAATTACCTAAACTCTGCAAATAGCTGTCAATTCTCTCTCAATTTCATTTAACTGTTTTTCCTAAGTGGTCCTTATTACTATGATAACTCACTAGTGTTGTAATGTGTAAATGACAATTGTAAGAACAGTGAGTATTACAAATTTGTTTTTATAATTCTGTACTAGACTGGTCTCAGAGAGAGACTGCCCTGGCTGAAAAAAAGACTGTGTATTCATGATAAGTATGAAGTTTGCCCCTTTTGTTTTTACATCTACAGTATATATACCACAGCAATCTCTGGTGACTTGACAGTTGACTTTGCTCACTCTTACTGAATGTATGTATGTACTTTATTGTATATATCCCAAAGCAAGTAAGAATTCTGTGGTTCACTTTGGTAAAAGGACATGATTTCTTGTTATAAGAATTCACAAGTTGAATATAATAAGGGCATCACAATGTCACACTAAAGAACAGAATTATTATTCCCACTGCTATGAGAAGTTAAAGGCTCTGAATGAGAAGCAAAATTCACAAAAAGTACAGTACAAGTAAATCTCCAGCTGAGCATAAAATATAAACATATGCAGTTGCAAATAACACACATTAATCTAAAAACTAAAAATTTTAAAAGACAATTGAAAATTCCAATCTATAACTGATAAAATTTGTAAAAGAACAAAAAATAGTCTGAAACCTCTTAAGATCACCAACTATCGAAACAGGAGCCTGGAATAATTGTCTGACAGTACTCGTCCTACCTTTCACGGTCTTGGAAAGTAAAGCAGGCCCATTGCAATATACACACAATATACTATGTATTTGTGATGAGAGGCAAATATGCATACAGATATTGAGGAGCAATGCTCATGGCCCTATATATAAACAGATTTTCCATAACTCTATTTTATTAAAGTCTGTTTTACTACTTCAGGTTTATAGCAACATGATCATTTTTAAAGAGAAATTTCAACAAAATTTCAAAGTAGTAATTGGTGAAAAGAACACTGCTTGATGGCAACCCAACTATGTACCACCAAAAACTACTTTGCTGCTGAACAAAGCATTAGAAACAAAAAAGTTCATAGTACAGGTTTCGTAGATCAATAAAAATGCTAATGTGCAAAGTACTTTCATCTTCAGTTTTAATGAAACGCATGTAAAATGTAACCAAATAAAAGTGTCAGCGTAGTATAAGAACTTTTGATTTGATTAAGTTTGCCATTATATTTTTGCTAAACCTTAAACACAAATGGTGTCAATTTCATACATATATATGTGTGTGTATATATATCTATATAAATATCTATATATATCTATATATATGTATATCTATATATATACACAGCATTCACAATCAGCACTGTAGGTATTTATTCATATTATAATGGATATTGCATGTATGCTATACCACAAACGGTTTAAGAGAACGTATGTTCACTGTTATATCTGGTGTTATTTTCATCTACATATATTCTGTATGACAAAATAACAATATACACAAACAGCATGTAACTCTGGATGAAATAATTGGACCAAAATAGAACTGCTTTAAAACTTTACGAAGCATGTACACTGCATGTTGGTACAAACATACTGAAAAACATTTGAATGCTTATATTTTCGCTTTAAATTACAAATCTTAAATGCTTAGAAAATCTGTTTGTGACTAAGTCCTAAAACATGTGCAATGTTTACCTCATTTTATTTAGTACTTGTTCACATCTTTTAACCTTTGTGCTTGCTACAGGAAATAAATAGCACCAGTTTACTTGGCATTTGTGGTCAGGGAAGAACTCTATAAATGTACAAGTTTATACAATTTTTTGCAGCTGTTACACATTTAATATACTGCACTGTACACTGTTCACTATTATATAAAATGCCAAAGAATGGCAAAACCCGCAATTCATATACACACACTTTGAGAATAAAAATATGTAACCAACATACACTTCTTATATGTGACGTACCATGAAACAAAATTACAAATAGTACATTTTCATGCAATTTGTAATAAAGAATTTGATCATAAATCTATTCCTGTGATCAAAACTAAACCCTACTGAATAATGTACAAAATTTATAATGGATTATGATAACTTTTAGAGGAGCATTACACATCAAATCAACTAACCTTTTATACAAGCTTACATAGACATCAAGAGACATACTTTGACATAAAAGATGGAAATTTAACACACTTTATTAATACAAATTGATATGCTTCTGAATTCAAATTTTCATCAGTCTTCTCTGGCTAATGCAGTACAGAGCAAAGTGAAAATGAACAGTAAAAATGTAGAACTTCTTTATTTACAATGTTAAATTGAGTGGTGCAATAATTTTTTTAGTGTTTGAGAAAATCATGGTCATAAAAATATATACACTATACTGTAGTATGTATACTTGTCCATCTATTCATTTAATATAGAATAGTACATATGGATGCTTAGATGTATAGCTCAAAGATGTCCCATTTGTGTTTGTGTTACTGTATATATCAGGATGTACTGAATTGTATGCACTGTGATGAAAATATTCCACACTATATTAAGTGAATTTCTATAAAAAAAAAAAAATACATACTCTGTGCTCAAAGAGAAGGAACTGATATAGAACAAAGGAAAAAAAAGTACCTGTTTCCCAAATATACAAACATTTACTGTGTAAATATTCTAAATGTCCAACAAATATTTAATGCATGTATATTCTAAATATACAATTATTTATGCAGTCATTTGTATCTCTGCATCTGGAAACCATTACAACTGCATACTGTATAACTTTGTAATGTATGTAGTATTTGATTTCCATTGCCACACTATTTAAAAACCTCTGCATGAAATTCAACACAAGGTGTGGGTTTATTAACATGTTTCCTTTATATGCATTTTCACAGACTGCTTAAAAGGTGGCTATAACTTTTCTATTTTAACAAGACCACAAAGTGCTTTTGCTTAAAAGGTGGCTATAACTTTTCTATTTTAACAAGACCACAAAGTTAAAGCACTTGCCCCTCTCAATAAGGCTGACAGGAAGGTTTGTCTTTTAATCGTAACATCCACAACTTATATAATAAATTGGAGTTGAAAAATTGGTTATTCATTTTTAACAAATACTTTGACAAAATTGAGTTCTAAGGATTGGTCTTAATGAACATACTGTATTTAATCTTATCAAATATGCATAGTAATTGGTCAAGTTGAAAATAAATACTGTATCTGATAAAATCTGATACGTACTTGACATTTGCAGTACACTGAAGCCAATTGATGATAGCAACACAGCGCTTCCACTTTTTCTATTATTTTACCTATGCCATCAGGTGTACACATCCAACGTTTTCTAGGTTTCCTCCAGTTTTATTTACACTTATAGTCTCCTCAACTCATGAAGAGCAGCTAACAAAATTATTTGAGTATTCTTTGAATGGTGGAGTGGAATTTGACCTGTTTTATAACATAACTGTATGAATGCCAAAGGTACTATTATGTTGTCATATACCTAGGAAGGTATACTATATGAAAAATGGCTTATTTTGTACAATGGCTATTTGAGGAGCTAATATAATGATTAAGATGTGCATCTTTGAAAAAAAGTAAAAATTTGATCTATACTGTACTGTATAATTAGATTAAAGAATACGGTACTTTAATGGAATGCTTGTTGCATACTGTGCTATACACTATATACATACATGTGAATGCATACAACCAGTGTTATATGCAGTATGTATATGCACAAGTTTTTATGCATGAATGTGTATGAGGTATTTCCTATTTGGATAAACATATTTCTCATATCTATTATGCTTTATGAACTGTGACTGCAAATAAAACTCTGACAAATAACTTACAAGTTTTTACACATTGAAAGTTTATCATTCTAATACAAAAGTCCACATTAAATAATTCTGACTGCATTAGCACTTTTCTCAACTGCACAATGGCACCCATTCCCAAAAAGTGAAGGGACCAAGACTAACTCTTGGTACAGTATTTTCTCCAGATGAGGACAGGAAAAAAATGCAAAGACATAAGACATATTTTTACATGGCTTGGATAGGGGTACACATACTCTGTACAATAATACTGCACAATATCAATTGTCTGAAAACATAACAATTATTTACAATGAACACACTTGACTAAAGTTTCATTCTTAGTTAATGCTGATTTTTTGAGTGAACTGCCATCTTTCAGTTGAAGTCACAACTGATAGTTTTATCACATTTCAATTAAATATTTGTGTTAAGGAACTGTCAGAAATGCAATACTTCAATCTCATGATTACAACATCTGTCATAACATTCTCAATTTTGAACTGGCCATCTGACACACAAACACTATAGTATTTACATAATTAGTCAAATCAATAACATTGTTTACATTGAATTTTAAAATACTATTCATTGGAAAAAAGTGAGTAGAAATACCATGAGAAATAAGGATAAAAATCCTTGCGGCTTATTCAATTTACATAAAGAAAGATACAAAAAGACTAAGTGAATTTTTTTTTGCCATTTTTAAAATCTATACATTATATACTATATATACTTCTTTAAGCCTCAACACATTTGTCAAGTTAACAATTCAAGGAAATTGTACTTAGATTTCTCTTCATTTTTAAAGTTCTTAATGCATAAGCTTATGATAGTGTTAAAACTGTATAAAATATAAAATGCAGAATGTGTTTCTAGAGGAAAAATTAAGGAAAAATATATAGTACTGTACTTGTAATAAGTCTAATCTCTGTATTTTTTTAAATGATGAAATATTGTATATATAAAGTATGTTGCTGTTGTAATTACAATGCTACCATACCAATTCATATCACTGTTTAAATTTTAACAGTAAAGTTAGACATTTTACCTAGAGCAGTGAACATAGGTAATTTATAGTGCCAACAGAAAGAGATCATCCTCAATATTACTTCTTGTATCACATAGCTTTTGAATATTTTTTTTTTAAACTAAGGACATATCACCCAGGGCACAGAAATCCTTGGTTGTATAATGCAATATTGCATTTAAAATGCTTTGTAAAAAGGGGTAATTGGAAACTGAACTTAGCAGGTATTTTTGTTAGTAATATAATCTACCTTTTATTTGTCAAAGCATTTAGAACGATTTAAGGCAAATTTGTATGACAATGGTCTGCAGTGCCCTGAAGAATGCCCGTTTATGCATATGTACTGTGGTTTGTGCTTTCTGAAATTTGATTTGTGCATTGGAAAGAAATTTCTTTTACAGAATTTGGCAAAATCACTAAAACTACAAGTCGTGTAAATAATATTTAATCATTTTTTTTTCTAATTTTAACAATTGCCTCTAAACAGTCTGTGGTGATCATGACCAAGTTCACTTTAGATAAAAGTCTGATTGCTATCTTAAAGCCTTTTAAAACAATACAGAATTCTAGCATTAAATCAAACCATGTCAAACCTTGCCTACCTCATTAACTATTTGAGTCTATAAAATCTGTACTTTGAGCAGTTATTCACCATTTGAGACTGCATAATATGCCTAAAGTTAAGAGGCTGTGGCTTTTAATGAAACTTTTCGGTAGCAAAACAAATTCACAACGCATCATTATACCACATACTCCTACTGCCCTTAACACACTAATACATTCCAATTTCAGTACATAGTGACAAAGTACTTTTAACGAGTGTAGAAGCTTTATTATGCAAGTTGAGCACTTAGAATGAAAGTGTGTAGAGTCTTCGTCGTTGTCATTTCCCTTTATTGTACAGTTTTCATGTCTGTTCAATATACTATGCAATCCTCTTTGTAAACAAGTGTCCATTTAACTTAGCCTTTCTGTACATCTGTTACAATACAGGACTATATTTAAATCAGTTCATGAGTTTTATCATGTGTATTCTTTATACATCACATAGCAACTTCTAATTCACTGGAAGTCCTGAAATGTCCTTTCCCGAGTCTTGGTGATGTTAACTAAATAGCTTTTTTCACCAGATAAACTCACAAGCTGAATTACGTGTTTTCAAGGTACGTAGCTCTATTAAAATATACGACGTTCACACTCAAGAGATATGAAACGTTCACACAAGTTAATAATTTTCTAGGCTTAAAATATTCAGTTTTACTTTATTTTGCTTTGCTTGATTACTCAAAATTCATCTCAAAGACTCAGGGAAGACTTAAGGATAGCCAGCAGAATTGCTGCAATAATTATATCAAGGAAATGCAGTCTTGGTTAAGATGTACAATTCTTGAAGACACCATGGCACTTGGCATATTACAGAAGACTCACTGTTTGCAATCACAGTGTAGAGAAGAAATATTCTTTGATCGGCGAAGTCCTGCAATATGTACTCTAGCACCTCACATCTCCCAGCTCGTGGGAAGAGGATGAGGCACCGTTGGCTCTATAGAGCTGCGATAAAGAGAAAAGTTATTTCAAAGTAATGAGTTTCAAGTAACTTTAAATTAAATCCTCCAAAAAACTTAAATTTTAATATCTTATTTTTAGGATACATTTTAGATTATTAAGAGTAACTGTTATGCAATTACTAAATTTCTTTCTAAAATTAGTTTTAAAAATTTTTTAAGCAATAATGCCCTTAGATTCTTTTTACCTAGCATGATTTTGTAGATGATTCCTACAGCAAGCAATTAGTACAGAAAATATACAGAATGAAACACATGTTTTGCATGTTAGCTATTGCCCCCACAAACAAAAGTAAATTTAGGAGTGATGGTGAAAGAAACGGAAATACTTTGTAAGAACTACTTTACTGTAGGGAGTATAATGAACAAATTTTCTAACTAAAAGTTACTACCAAGCAAGCAATTAGTTTTGTAATAAATTACAAAAATATTTTAAGAAATGAGCATAAACAATGTGTTAATGTGTTTTTGGTTAAAATGGCAAAATATGTCAGTTTTACTGCATTAACAACAATGTCAAACTTTCAAACCAACACAGTCTTGGAGACTAATCTCAACTAACAACACGAATGCCTTAGGAATAACTACTCAAAATTACAACCATAATTGATTTTCTGGGCTTAACCTGTGTCGCCCTGTGAAATGGTTCCTTTGATACTATTTCTTAGGTATAAATATTGCTATTCATCCTAGAGAAAAAAGAAACAATATAATGCCAAGATAAATGGCTCGCTCACCTCTAATAGAAGTGTCGGTATAGTAAAGGAGCGAGTGGAATCACTACCAGAGGTCCCTTGCCATTTAGCTTCTTCCTTCGACAAAACCCCCAACTACGGAGGAGCCGTGCTACAGCTCCTGGTACCCTCTACTACTACCGTGAGCGCCTCCGACGCCTGTGACATCATTCCTTTGATAGCCGCCATCGTCACCACACAAGTAGATCTCTTTGCCACGGAGTCAAACCACAAACTCCCTTGTTACGTGGCACCCAACCTCGATCCTCTAGCATATGCTACAGACGCAATGATCCTCGATTGGAACACATGGAAGAAGATTTACCTCTTCCCTCCGGTGAACCTTCTCCTGAAAGTGTTAAACAAACTCAGGACATTCAAGGGCCAAGTAGCTCTAGTAGCTCCCAACTGGCCCAGAGCAATTGGTTCCCTCTACTTCTAGAGTTGAGACTCCGGCCCCTACGGATTCCCAACCCCAAACTAACCCAGTTAGTGCAAACTCAGACTATGTCCGCTTCCTCAAGAATTCAGAAAACCCTAACTTTATGGATTTTCTGAAATTCGCAGCTATGAGGAATGCAGAAATTGATCCCCAGAATATTTCATTCTTGGAATCAGATAAAAGGGAATCTACCCTGCGTCAATACGACTCATCTGTTAAGAAACTAGCAGAGTTCCTTAAGGATTCAAATCTCAAGTCGTGACAACGAACCTAGCCATAACTTTCTTTAGATCATTGTTTGAGAAAGGTTTAGCAGCAAGCACTATCACTACGACCAAATCAGCTCTCAAAAAGATCTTCCAGTTTGGTTTTAGCATAGATCTTACGGATTCGTACTTTACCTCCATACCAAAAGCTTGTGCTAGATTAAGACCATCAACGAGACCTAAATCAGTCTCTTGGTTTTTAAATGATGTCCTCAAACTGGCCTCGGACATTAACAATGACTCTTGCAATTATATATCTCTCCTGAGGAAAACCATATTTTTACTAAGTTTAGCCTCAGGAGCTAGAATATCAGAACTGTCAGCCTTATCAAGGGAACCGGGTCACATTGAGTTCCTCCCCTCAGGGGAGGTCCTCTTATCCCCAGATCGCCACTTTCTAGCCAAAAATGAAGATCCACAGGACAGATGGTCCTCGTGGAAAATCCTACCACTACCTCAAGACATCTCTCTTTGTCCTGTCAACTCATTAAGAGCCTACCTAGGTAGAACAACTCTGAAGTCTTCAGGTCCATTGTTCATTAGGAAGGAAGGTGGTACAATCTCCCTAAAAGGGATCAGGCAACAAATTTTATACTTCATTAAACAGGCCAACCCAGAGTCCTTTCCTCGGGCCCACGATGTTAGGGCAGTGGCCACATCTATTAACTATTTCCAACATATGAATTTTGACGATCTTAAGAAATATACAGGCTGGAAATCTCCGACAGTTTTCAAACGACACTACCTAAAACCCTTGGAAGCCCTCAAATTTCCAGCAGTGGCAGCTGGAAACACAGTTTCTCCTGACTCTTAATAATTCTTATAACTTTCTTGTAGCCTTCCCTTCTGCCTGCCCCATTGCACCCTTACTTAGTTTAGTCGGCCTCATGTAATTGTGTTACCTTGAGTATTGCTGTTATGTTCATCATTCTCGTTTGGGATTCAGTTCCATTGTTTATGTATAAGTCAACTTGTTATCCTGTCTTATGCCTACCCTGTATATATTTTGCTTGTTTGGTAGGCTAATTAATTTTAAGTTCTAACCCATGTTTAAGGGTTCATACTATTAACTTTTAATTGTAAGACTGTAATTTAAGTTGATCATTATACTATTAACCTTACAGGTGTTTGTTTTTACCTTCTTTATTATCTGTACTGTCCCTCAAGCTTGGTGTTTTAGCATTCTCTGGTACTATTTCACAGGGCGACACAGGTTAAGCCCAGAAAAGGGATTTTGACGAAGGAAAAATCTATTTCTGGGCAACGACCTGTGTCGCCCTGTGAAACCCCACCCTGTAGTTGCATTGTCCTCACCCAGCTTACCCCAAGCTTGGAGCTTGGGGTAAGCTGGGTACCGGGAGCTGTAGCACGGCTCCTCCGTAGTTGGGGGTTTTGTCGAAGGAAGAAGCTAAATGGCAAGGGACCTCTGGTAGTGATTCCACTCGCTCCTTTACTATACCGACACTTCTATTAGAGGTGAGCGAGCCATTTATCTTGGCATTATATTGTTTCTTTTTTCTCTAGGATGAATAGCAATATTTATACCTAAGAAATAGTATCAAAGGAACCATTTCACAGGGCGACACAGGTCGTTGCCCAGAAATAGATTTTTCCTTCGTCAAAATCCCTTTTTTAATCTTAATTCGATTTAGTATTTTCTACAAAACTCTATTGTATATAGTTTCTGTAATGTCACTGACAATTAGCGTATTTTCTCCAGCGTTTTAGGCTAGTTTCTGTGCATATAGTTGGTTCACGATCAAGAGGTCTCTTTTGAAGACGAAATCCTCTAATATGAAAAATTGATAGCGTCTTACATCGAAGCCTGGTCGTTGGCTATGGTCACCAGAAAGTAACCATCCAAAGTTCCTAACAAACCAACTGAAGAACCCAACTGACACATCCTAACCTTCTGCAGACTATCAATGGCGATGGCCTACAAACTAACACAAGAAACCCAAATATTGAACTTAAAAGTAACCCATTAAAAGTGCTAAATTTTTCTCATTTATGTAGTGTGACGTATCACTAAGAATCTTGCCTTGATGGTTTCCTTAAGAAACCCAACTATTGAACTTAGAAGTACAAGTAACCCATTAACCCATTAAAAGTCCTAAATTTTTCTCATTTATGCTATTGTGAAATATCATTAAGAATCTTGCCTTGAAGGGTTCCTTTAATCTTGAAAAGAGCTCTTTTTAAAGAGTGACTGTTTCTAGTCCTCATAATATTGCCTCTATACAACTTGGAGGCCATAACCATGACTTTGTCTACAGTCACTATGAATAAAACCTACCAAGGTCTAATCTGGCTATTAATTCCACACTTGGAGTTTGGAATATCATGCTTTTTTGCCATAGGAAAACTGCACAACCATAATTTTTTTGGAAGGCCCTGGGTTGCATATGCTTTTTGGCATAGCTAATTGTACCCCATAGAGCCATCTTTTCTCCTTGCACTAGAAAGTATGGTATGCATTGTACTGTGTGCTCTAGACTTTGATTTTGGGTTGGTACTGGTTGGGGATAATTTTGCCTTCCCCTTTTTGCCATACACATGAATTTTAGTTTCCATCTGATTATCTGGAATATTTGTTCACCCCTTAAGTTTGAGTTATACCCATGCCAGTGATTATCTGTATATCTCACCAAGATGTCAGTTTTTTTTCTTGCTACAGTACCCCACACCAAGTTAAGAAGTTGTAGAGGGCATGAAGGTACTAATTAAGACACCATTTTTAGTAGCTCTGCCTTCTTTGACCAACTAGCAACCATTCTCATTCATCAGGTAGTATTTCTTGTTTAGAAAATCTTCTTGTTTAGAAAATCACTGTAACTAGGCAAAATTGTTTTTCTGTCAGCTTAAGAAGTTGGTCATCCTGAGTAAGCTTTCAGTACATTTTGTTTGGAGGACCTTAAGGGATTTCCTCTTGATAAAAAAAATAAATCAATAAATAAAGTAAAAAATGAGGCTGTCGTATTCCAGGGAACCATGTCCTTTAAATTTCTTGACTAAGACAAGACAGAACAAGCCAAATCTATTAATGACTTTTGGGAGAGTAAAGCTCTGTCCACATGGTCGAACTTTGCCCGACAGACTTGTTCGATGCAACGTCAGAAGCGGAGAAACTGTGGATAGGGTTCTGACTTTTCCCTGCTCCTGACATCACATCGAATGAAGTCTGTCGGGCGAAGTTCAACCGTGTGTGTGTTTGTTTTTTCTATGGTGTTTTTACGTTGCATGGAACCAGTGGTTATTCCGCAACGGGACCAACGGCTTTACATGACTTCCGAACCACGTCGAGAGTGAACTTCTATCACCAGAAATACACATCTCTCACTCCTCAATGGAATGGCCGTCGACCGTGTGGACGCGGCTTAACCAGAATGATCCCTTACTCTCCCATTACAGTGAATGTATTTAGATTCTCTGACAGCTTGAAAACATTACAAGACTAAATGAAAATACCATCTAAGGCAGTCAGAAATTCTTGGAGGATTTACTTCCTGAAAATGCTGAACGCAATTGGGGAATCTAGAGTCTTTCCAAGTCTTGTACAACTGCAGGCAGCAGTAGCAAAGTTAAACATCTAAAGAGAACTGTCATCCTTGTTAATGGGAGAAGATGGCTTGACCTTAGACCTAAGAGAGGAAAAATAACTTTCATGGCACTGGATTAATTTTCTAGCAAAGTTTGTGTTTAAATTTTTGTTTGATAATAAAAGGAAAAATCTTAACAGCCTTGTATGTAGGTGTTAAACTTCAACAGACCATGAATAGCATTTTTCTGTGCAGTCTGAAGTTTGAAATATACTATAAGTACACAGTATACCGTATTACAGAATTTGAATTAAAGTGTGATATAATAAACTTATATCTAAGCTTAATGTCTGTAGAGAGAGAGAGAGAGAGAGTGCTGAGTGACTTCAAAGGATGAAGGTTTTTTACTTCTTTCCCTTGAGAGATTCCCTATGGCTAGGAGTACCCACATACATCTTGTTTAATCTATACTCCATAGCAGGTGGTTTTATTTTCCATTTTGCTCTCTTCATTCTCAGTCTTCACAGGGGAATTACAATAGTGCTGAACTACTTTTGGTATTACTGCCCCATAAGGCGGACTGACCACGTTTAGAGCATAGCATATTCAAATATTATACAATAACAACTGTTATAAAACTCTGAGAATTTGACACATTTTTAAAACCCACTGTTTCTCCAGCATTGACAGGCAAATTAGTAATGTCATGTTTGCTTAATCTTTTAGGATTTACCATTTATAATTTTTGCCTGGTATCTTTCAGTGGCAAACATAGACTAGTACTGTACTATCTGGTTTTGCATTTGGAAATGCAGGGTCTTGAGGTTTCCAGTTGCTCTGGACAAACTTATTTTTCTAGGCAATTAAGTCTTGCTTAATAATTTTTTTGTATATATAAACTCTGTAGTTCACTTTTATCATAAACTATGTATTGTGTTCATACTGTTTATTAACAATATTGTTTAATTCTCCAATAGTAACATTATTTTCAAAAACTGTATGTGTTCCATAAATGAGATAAGGTAAACAATAAAAATTGGAGTTTTCTCAAATCAGTCAGTCAGGTGGATCACAGAAATTTAGTAGTGCCCCGGACCTCGATACTCATCCGCTCCAGAAGAACCATGATTGAGATCTGAATGAATTTTAACCATAAATAACTGAAAACAGAGTACTAATCTGTTCTTGACCACCAGTTATTACCCTAACCTTGACTTTTTATAGTTATTATCCTAGCCTTGCCTTTTTATATAAAATTTTACACCTAAATAACCATAAATTACAATTAAATGAGCTTGGTGTTAAATAACATACTGTATTAGGCGCACTTTTTTCATTTTTTAATATATACTACTGTATCAAAATAACTGCCCTACATATGACCAATGCGGCCATATTACCGATGGTTGGCGGCGCCGTCGGCTAGGCTAGGTACGTAGTATGTACTACTGTAAGGGGTAGGCATAATTATTGTTGCTAATAAAATATTGAAAAGCCTAATTATTACAGCAAATTAATAAAATATTAACAATAAGCCAAATTATGTCTTAAGGAATTCAAAAATTCTCTTAAGTTACATCGCCAGCTAGTGGCGTGAGCAGACGTAAACAAACCATCGTACAGTCTACTGGAATACTTCATACAAACTCACTTTAAAATATCTTTCAATACGTGCTATATTAAAATTTTTTTTATAAAATATCCTTGTTAAATATAGGGGCACTTTAAACAGTCGCTTTATGAATGTGACAACATTATTGGCGGAGTAATTACTCGGCAGATCCTCATAACTGTATTCTATTAAAATTGGAAAGGATCCCGATATTAAGGATAACTGGGGGAACTCTCTATCGGAAAACCCTATAGTAATTTGATTATAAAATGCCTCTTTCATAATAATTTTAAATAATACGTTCAAATTGTGGTTCTTAACAGTTTTCCTCACCAAATGGCCAAGTCTCCCTCCATGCATGCAGCTACATACCACACACATTACCGGAACAATGCCAAGTGGCAGTGATTGACTGAACCACCTTTTTTTACAAAAATCATATGATTCATTGAGTCAGATTCCAGTTTATAGTTTGAGCTCAGATGCAAAATTTGCTCAAAATTTCCTGTTGAAATCAGATCATTTAGAGTTCTAGTACGATAGAGGACCGGGTCTCTACCGTTTTACTTTCAAGCATAATTATATAATTTTCAAAAATTTCAAGGATGTGGTGAATGTGTCAATTGGTAAATGTAAACCTTAGAAGCTGTAGTTGATTAAAAAAAAAAATAAAATTGAGCATTTCATAAAATGGTTCAGAGAATGACTGGGAACAAGGGTTCCCTGGAGTTAAAGATCTTCATCAAAATTTGGGACTAGTTCTGACCTTCTAGTAGTCACTGAAGAGTAGAACAACTATTTGGAGACCGTGGTATGCCCTGTACAGCACAGGAGGAAGTCGAAAACTAACCACAAGCAGAGAAAAGACTACCTTAGCTTCAGTGGAAGGAAACCAAGTTAGCTTCAGTAGAAGAAACCTTGGTTAAAGAAAGTTCACTAGTAATACCCACTTGAGGAGCAGTCATATAGCACTTAAAAATCTGGGGACAATAAGACCCTCAGCACCCAGTTTGATGTCTTGACAGGAACCTCTCACCTTATTGGAGTAATACCATTTAAGATGTGGATGTATTAAGACTTGAGAATATTGCTTCTTACAAAGAGAGATACAGACCTTCATAACACTAAAAGTTGTGACTGATATTGGAAAGGTCTCCAGTCCTTGCTTAAATTTCTGAGTTGACTTTCTGCATTTATTATCCCTGAGAATGACAAAACACTAATCAGAAGCCTCTAGTTGCCAAGACAGATTGCACTATCCAGAAGTCACACACTGAACAGACTTAGAAGACTATCCAGGAGGGAGAAATAAAGACAGACAGTCAATAGGCTACATGAACCAGGAGATTCTATCTAAACAAAAGCCTGACCACAGACAATTTTTGAGGGTTTAACAATGTAGAGCCATGAAAATGGAGCACTTTTGCAACTGGGACAACCATAGATGCTTTAACATTCCCAGTGTTCCCTCCTGAGAATTTGTCAAGGCCTTACTGTTTATTCAGTTTAGTAGTACCACAGTAATTGCAATGCCTGCCTTTAACCAATTGGTCTCTTTCGCAACAGAATAAACAGTGGCCTAAGTGCAACTCGTAATGCATTCATTGATGTGATGGCATCTTCTATTACCGCATGCTTCAAGAATAAACATTCCTCCCATTAGCAAATGTCTTTCTCATCAATACATGCTGGGTCTTAAATGACTTTTGTTATATATTGCAAGGGACAGGGAAGAAAACTCCCTTCTATACACAGTAAAGAACTATTCCAGAAAGAGGGCAAGATCTTGCATGCTGCAATACTGGAGACAGTTTCTTAAGCACACTATGCAATTTTTTTTATTACAATCTGTTCTTCAATTTCAATCTGTTCTTCAATTTCAATCAGTTCTTCCAATTTGTAATGCTGGTTTGCTACATCTCTGCTATTGCTACCCTAAGTTCTTGAAATGTTTTTAAGATGTGGCGGTAGCAACCAGTTACGAAAAAGTGGGTGAAGAACGAACCACTGCCAGTCACCTATATATCTCTTCTCTCTCACTGGTCACTAAACTGCTCTCCAAATGAGAATGGCATTTGTCATTATGAGTGATTATGAGAATGGCATTTGTCACTGAGTGATATTCTCCTGCAAACTAACAATGTTCATCATCTTCATGGACTAGGCATTAAATGAACTACTGAGGTCATTCGTGATTGCATTTTATATAATATAAATACTTGACTCATCTACTAATTCCTTATCAGAAATAAGAGACTGTATATCCAATAAGTTGTCTTCAATGAAGCAAGAATTCATCATAAAGTAAAGGAGGAAGTTTGTACACTAAGCAGATTAGATTAACATAATACCCATCTCAATAAAACACTGAAAGGGATTATTTACATAAGTAATGATATGAGATTCACCTGACAGGGTACCTCAAATTTTGTAAGGAAAGTAAAACTGGCAATGCCAAATTCAACCTAATTCAAAATCAAATGGTTTGCACTAATGGATATTCAAACTTTTCAGGGCTGAACAGAATGCATGGGATTCCAAGAAGACCATAACTCACCCATCCCAAATTGGATTTGGTTCGCTCTCAATTCTGTTGAAAAGAGAGAGGAGGGACATCAGTATGAGGTAATGTTAAATTTATGTGCAAAGTATAAAAGTTTTCTCAATTTTTTTTTTAAATATGAAAATACAAAAATACAAATGCTGCATTAATAGACTGCATATCAACAAAGGCAGTAATTCAATTACTGAGGAAATAATCACCCTGATTTCAACGACATCAGGAGATTTATTGTACTTAATGCAGCTAAGATAACCGCCAAATCCAGGATCTACCCTGATTTAGGGTGTTATCAGGAAAAATGTCAATATGCCTGATGTTAAAATAGGCAAAGTTGCCAAGCCTGTGGCTGCTAATTTCTAATAAGGTTAATTTTGCAGGTCATCCATGCAATTTACCAACATAGGTGGCCTAGGTGAATATTGTGTGGGTTACTGTTAACATTTCAGTCAGTAGTACCTAAAACTTGCTTTGACAGTGAAAAACCCACTAACTGAGATGCCACTTCGATGAGGTTTCTGCTTAGCTAGAATCCAAGTACGTACGTAAAAGGTATTTATTTGTGTGTAGAAAGACTGCTTATAATCCTGGTGTAGGATTTTCATCTCTGTGCAGAAAACACTTTGAAAAGTGGCACCTTGTACTCCTCAATGGTCAGTTACCATTAAGCCTGTCATTAATGCAAGTTTTAGATATCCACTGCCTTAGTAACCTTAAAATGAGTATAGTACTTTTTTTTTTTGTCAGAATACTCTATATAGTCTTCAAGAGTTGACTGTGCAGATATTGGGTGGAATTATACTGTTGAATGGAGCTTGAAGACATTGGGTTGAACAAACTTTGTATAAAGGAAGAGGTCAAATTACCATTCAAGGTGATGCAAGCTCTGTCAAAACTTGGGAGCCATCATTTTGACCTCCTAAAGAAGGACGGTTAAAATATCCAGGCCACACAAAGAATTCATCTTGTGGTTTATCTAGGTCACAGGAGAGGAGCAGTCGGATAATTTTTTTACAAGTGATGGTCACACAAGTCCACTGCTGAATTTATATGGCCTAGTCCACCATGGGGTCTTTTCCGCTACTGTGGTGTCTCGGTAAGTTTTTAAGACTGCTGCTAGTTAGATGGTGTGTTACCTTCTGAGGTTACAAAGATAATTTCTTTGAACAGATCAGGCTGCAACTAATTATATTTTCTCTTATGCAGCGGATCATTGTTCAACTGCTTTCTCATCTTTTGTATGTAGCCAAGTGATGACATCACTGTTATTTCAAGTACTATTGGCATGTTAATGATCTCTTTTAAGCCTAAAACTTCATTGCCAGATTAATGTCCTTATTCTTTAATCTCAGATTGCTCAACGAAGCTTTCTCATCTCATAAGTTAATATATATATATACTGTATATATATATATGTACTGACCAGTTACTGTTAGCCAAGATTTGGAGATGTGAATCTGGATCTTCTGTGGTTTGCATGTACCTCAGTGAGATTTCTCCTGTGGCTTCTGAGCTGAGAGTTCAGAAGTGAACATGATCTCACAGCACCCTACCATACTAGCAACTATCATAAAGCAAAATCTTTGCGGCTTGTGAGTAAAAAATTTAACCTAATCTATCTTTTATCTTTCAAGTATTTCTGCATACTGGTAACTTTTACAATTGGAGTGACGAGTAAAAAAAAAATGCAGCTGAATGGTAGTGTGAGGAGCTAGGCAATGTGTTGTGTAAAGTGATTGATTATCACCAGTCGGTTCAGGGACCTAATCATTGTTAAGGACCCAGCAAGATGGGTCCATCCTAATTAGTATAAGTTGGTCTTGCATCTTATCTTGGCTTAAGATTCTGATAAAGTAAATTTTCACTGAAATTCTTGTGGGTCTTGTACATATCTTGTTTGCACAGACTACTGAGAGACTGTGAACCCACTCTCCATTCTTTTGCCTATTGCTTCCAGTATGCTTATGACACAGACCAACTACTACAAATTTTGGAGAGTCATTTCCTTGGTTGAAGGAGCAATTATTAACAGGTGTGTGTCTATGGAAGGCAATAAAGCCTTTACACAGGAAGAATTTATTTTTAGGTGGCGTGACAACAAAAATGCAGAGCTCGTAGCATAGTACTTCCTATGTCTCGTGAGAGGCGGGGGTAGTAGTTTGGTAGAGCCCCTAGAGCGAAGTGAACCATCCCGGTCAGAAACAGAGGCGTTAACCTTCTGCAAGACTGACTGAACATGCCCCGACAAAGGAAGCTGAAGAGATGATTTGGGGTCCTGAGTAGCTCCCACCAAGGCTTCAAAGCAAGAAGGAGTGTAAGACAACTGAGCCTGAGTCCTACTTTCCAAATTGTTAAACCCACGAATGAGATTAACAACTTCCAAAAAGGAAGACAGAAACTCCTGCATGTCTCCCTCCTCCTGCTCTGGCACTGGAGACCGACGACGAGAAGGGTGTGTAGGCTCTTCTAATGCGCCTTCTCCATCAAAATTAACAGAAGGGTTAGCAGGCAAACAGTCCAAAACCCCTACTATCCTATTGTTAAGACCGAAGGTTTGTAGCTATGAAAAATACAAATTGTCTTAAAAAATTTGTCATTTTTAAATGAAGTTTTATAAGAGATTTTAATAGGGAAAGCTTGCATAATAATATCAATCTAGCCACCTCTGATACATCCAGTGCCTCATCTTATTTCGTTCAGGTAACTGGGACACAGCCAGTGCCCCTTGTTGCAGGCGCTCAAGCTACTTAGGGCAACCGACCAAGTGATTCAAGAGCCGAAATGCCGCTTAAAAGATCTAGGCAATTAGCTGGGTTGCCATTAGAGAATGAGGGGATAACATGAAGAGCCAACTACCCATCTTAAAACAACCTATTTGTAAACAAGTCGAAAACAGTTTTTGTGTAGTCACTTTTTGTAATTATAGTCAGATTGACAAGGAGGACTGTACAGGTCATCAAAAGCTTTCTGCTTTATATATCAAACATACACTACTGTAGATTTACTTCTTCCATTAACAGTCAATCTTGTCTCTTCTTAGGATAATTGGTTACTCTAATCCCAATTAAAGACTAAAGAAATTGCTTTTTATATTGCTTTTATCCTGCCAATCGCTAACTGTTTATTTTGATTCTGAAGGTTAGTGATGATTTCAAGCTTGGTGAGTTTACTTCCTCGCCAATCAGTCTTTTCTAGGTTACCCTGATCCTCTTCGTGTTGATTTACATTGCCAATTGCAAATTATTGTGCACTTTGTTTGTGGAGATATGACAGATTTTTAAACAATTTGCATTTTTCAAAGTAACAAACCTTCAGTCTTAACAATAGGATAATCTTCTAGTGCCAGTTGGAAACCGGTGAAAAACAATCAAAGATCATACAGTAAGGGATCTGGGGGATCTGGCAACTCGTGCGTATACGAGGTGGATGCTGGTCACCAACCAGACTTGGAAACTTTTGATGTACCAGTCTTTCTTTAACTGCCTTGGAGAGTTGACTTTCTCTTAGCTCTCCTCAACACAAGCTGGCTTTTTTACCTAAGCTTGTGGTTTGTTTCATATTTATTCTGCCCAAAAGTCCCGTGGAGGTCAACGTTTTTAGATGCCTTCCATGTTTCCCGTGTTGACCTTCCTGTGGAACAGTCAAAACCAGATGATCTTGGATAACAACACAGTTGCTTTCTTTCTAATTGGTTGTTTATCTTCTGAATTCTGGGTTAAAACTGATGAACTTGAGTAATAATACTAGCTTCTTTCTCTTAGGATAACTAACCTTTCTTTCTCTTGCTCTGTAGATGGTTTCTCTCATCTGTTTGGTGGTTTTGAGTTGTGTATATTTAACGTTGCATTTTTCTTTTGTCAGTTAAATTATTTTCCTTTGGTTAAAACAGATTATCTTGTAAATAACAACTTAGAACTATGAGAAAAAAACAGGTTTCTTAATAAAAGTGAATCACCTAGTGAGCTGTTCTTCTGAGTACGTATGTACTTAATCTTTACTTAGCCTTTTTATGTCTTGGTAAATTACTTTGTCTTGCATAAAATACTTAACTCTGCTCATTCTCTTGCTTATACAACATTAAGTTTGGGTTGAAGATTGTAACTCTTTATGACTTTGCTACTGGGTAGCAGGTAGTTCCTCTTCACAACTTTTCTGCTGTTGGTACTATGTGGCAGGTAGTTCTTCACAACTTTTGTGCTGTGTCTGGGTGGCAGGCAGTTACTTTTTGCAACTTTTAAGCTTTGGTTAATAACAAAGTTTAGGTATTACATATAGTTCCTCTTCACATTTTGCAGTTGGGTGGCAGGTAGCTCCTCTTCACAACTTTAGTTTTGGTTAATACCATTAAGTTATGAGTTTGGGTAGGTGGTTTTTTTTCTCTTCATAACTTTGCTGATGAGTGGCAGGTAATTTCCTCTTCACAACTTTGCTGAAGGGCAGTGGGTAGTTCCTCTTCACAACTTTGCTGCTGGGTGGCAGGTACTCTCTCTTCACATCTTTGCTGCTGGGTGGCAGGTAGTTCCTCTTCACATCTTTGCTGCTGGGCGGTAGGTAGCTCCTCTTCACATCTCTGCTGCTGGGTGGCAGGTACTCTCTCTTCACATCTTTGCTGCTGGGTGGCAGGTAGTTCATTCCTCTTCACATCTTTGCTGCTGGGTGGTAGGTAGTTCGTTCCTCTTCACATCTTTGCTGCTGGGTGGCAGGTAGTTTTTCGTTCCTTTCTTCATCTGTTGCTGTGATGGGTGGCCAGGTCGTTCGTTCCTCCTTTCAACATCTTTGCTGCTGGGTTGGCAGGTAGTTCGGTTTCCTTCTTCACATCTTTGGTGCTGCTGGGTGGCAGGTAGTTCATTCCTCTTCACATTCCTTTGCTGCTGGGTGGCAGGTAGTTCGTTCCTCTTCACATCTTTGCTGCTGGGTGGCAGGTAGTTCGTTCCTCTTCACATCTTTTCTGCTGGGTGGTAGGTAGTTCCTCTTCACATCTTTGGTGCTTGGTGGTAGGTTAGCTCCTCTTCACATCTTCTGCTGCTGGGTGGCAGGGTACCTCTCTTCTTCACATCGTTTTGGCTGCTTGGGTTGGCAGGTAGTTCCTCTTCACATTTTCTTTGCTGCTGGGTGGTTAAGGTAGCTCCTCTTGCACATCTCATGCTTGCTGGGTGGCAGGTATTCGTTCCTCTTCAGCAGATCTTTGCTGGCTGGGGTGGCAGGTAGTTGTTCTCTCTTCACATCTTTGCTGCTGGGTGGGCAGGTAAGTTCGTTCTCTTCACATCTTTGCTGCTGGGTGGCAGGTAAGTTCGTTCCTCTTCAGCATCGTTTGCTGCTGGGGGCAGGTAGTTTCATGTCCTCTTCAAACGATCTTTGCTGCTTGGGTGGCAGGTTAGTTCATTCCTCCTTTCACATCTTTTGCTGCTGGGTGGCAGGTAGTTCGTTCCTCTTCACATCTTTTCTGCTGGGTGGTAGGTAGTTCCTCTTCACATCTTTGCTGCTGGGTGGTAGGTAGTTCCTCTTCACAACTTGGCTGCTAAGTTTGGGTAGAAATGTAGTAGTTCTTCATATCTTAACTGCTGGTGGCAGGTATTTCCTCTTCACATCTTTGCTGCTGGGTGGCAGGTAGTTCCCCTTCAAAAGTTTGGGTTGCAGGTAGTTCCTCCTCACATCTTTATTGCCATGTTTGGGTAGAAAGAAGTAGATTCACATCTTTGCTGTTGGGTGGTCAGTATTTCCTCTGCAAAACTTTACAGTTTTGGTTAATATGGGTGGAAAGGTACGTAGTTCTTCCAATCATACTGGTGTCATCTTCCTGTCTGTGGCATATTTTGATGAAACATAGTACTTTATGGTAAGAGTACTTTTAACTCTATCACCTTAAAGCATTTCAGCGAGCCAAAAATAATGGATGACAATACAAGGCAAGAATGAAGGGGCATTTAAATTTGAGTACATGTACTGCTTCTACTAAAATCTCATTATCCAGTGCCTCTCGACTTAACAAACTTCATTACATATTAAGACAACAGTATACTCCTCAAATTAAATGAACTTGTATCTTCTTACTACTGTAGAGACAGCCACACAAGTACTACTGCCAATCATACCACAAGCTTCTTCAACATTAATAGACTAGTACATTCCTCTGCAGGGCAACCCTTGGTGAACCAAGAAAATAAATGACTAGAATATCAACACATCAAAAAATATTTCAAATGGAAATATGTACTGAATAAAAAACTAGTTCTCTCCTGCTTAGGACTAATAAAGTCAGAAAAGAAAAGTCTCAAAAGATGTTGCTTTTTCGATTATGGTCAGTATTAACCAAACTATTTAGAAGATAGAACAGCATTTCAAAGTCAGTGATAACCAACTGAGAAAAGATTTTCTATGTGTTACTGTCAGTTTTAGCCAAACTCCTTAGAAGATATTCAAATGCTGTTCTAACCAACTGAGAAATGGTATGAATCTACAGTCAGTTTTAACCAAACTCTTTAGAAGATAGAACAGCATTTGAAAATCAGTTATAACCAACTGAGAAATTATTTCCTATGTATTACAGTCAATTTTAACCAAACTCCTTAGAAGATAGAACAGCATTTGAAAGGCAGTGATAATTATCACTATGTATTAGTCAGTTTTAACCAAACTCCTTAGAAGATAGAACAGCATTTGAAAGGCAGTGATAATTATCACTATGTATTAGTCAGTTTTAACCAAACTCCTTAGAAGATGATAGCAGCATTTGAAAGGCAGTGATAATTATCACTATGTATTAGTCAGTTTTAACCAAACTCCTTAGAAGATAGAACAGCATTTGAAAGGCAGTGATAATTATCACTATGTATTAGTCAGTTTTAACTAAACTCCTTAGAAGATAGAACAGCATTGCAAAGTCAGTGATAACCAACTGAGAAATTAGCATAGTCTTTAATTGCATGTGATAACCAAAAGTAACAGTGTAATAAAATCAGTGATAACCAACTGAGTAATATAACACTGGACTTTCTTGTTGAAAGAGGCTTGAAAAAGATTCATGACAGAAGAAAGGAGGTGTGCTTTCAGTGCTTTTAAATACCAAAATATATACTTTTCTGATGCTGGTCTCAAAGCTGGGAAATGCATTTACAATTTTGACAGACATACCTCACTTAAGGATTTTACCAAAAAAATATAACTGGCATGTAATCAAACTTTGCTAAATCCAATTTAGAAATTAACCTGTAAAGATAATAAACAAACCGTTCATTGTTGCCTGAAAGTGTTGAAAAATTGACAAGAATACATGATGAACAAGAAATAATTCACAAAGAAAAATAAACATAACTTAATTGTTGTCAGCAACATTAACTGAAAAAGATTGCAATCTGGAAATTTGCTGTAACCAACAAAATCCCAAAGTTGAAGTTTATTGCTGTAACCAACAAAAGATTAACACAACATTTTTACTAAGATTAGAATTCAGAAATTTGCTGTAAGCAACAGTTGGTACATCTCAAAATTGAAGTTTAATTGTCCCAATTGTACCCAATGAAATCCACACAATTATGTACTCATAGCACTGAAAACTGATAATTCATAGTTAGAAATGAACAGGCTAATTTTGCTGTAACAAGCAAAATAAGAGATGGAGCACTGAAAACTGATAATTCCAGTCGGAAGTGAACAGACTGACTTTGCTGTAACCAGCAAATCATAGCACTAAAAGCTGATAATTCCTTGTAACCAATGAAATCCATACAATTATAGACGCATAACACTGAAAACTGATGATTCATAGTTGGAAATGAACAAACCAATTTTGCTGTAACCAACAAAATCAGAGATGGAGCACCGAAAACAGATAATTCAGTTGGAAATGAATAGACCGGTTTTCCCGTAACCAACAAATTCATAGTTGGAAATGAACAGCCCAATTTTGCTGTAACAAACAAAATCAGAGATGGAGCACTGAAAACTGATCAGTCATAGTTGGAAAACTTAAAACTGATAATCCACGTTGAAAGTGAACAGAACAGTTCACAGAATTCCCTGTAGCCAATAGATATGTGCAAAATGGTACCTTGTAGCACACAAGATCCACAAAGGTACCTTACAGCAAGCAAAATCCACAATGGTGCCTTGGAGCAAACAAAATCTACAGAGTTATAATTCATGCAAATGGGAAAAAAAAAAAACTTGAAATTTATAGGCCACAGTTGAAAGTGAATAGATCGGTTCACAACACATAACTGGTAGCCAATAAAACTCGGTTATAAAAGTACAGTTCACAAACCCCGTAGCCAAAATAATCCACAGTTATTAAAGTACAAACAGTTCATTATAGTCCATAAAATCCATACACTTGGAAATGCACAAAACAGTTCATTGTGGCAACAAAATAGTGGAAAAAATTTAGTCTGTTAGAAACGCTCAAAACTGTCCATTATGGTAACAAGACATTCTAATGCAGGAAAGTTAACTGTACAGCTTATTAGAATTTAAATCTCAGTAGTCTGGTTGACTTCTTCTAAGAATGAATAAAACGGCTAGAAATGAACAATCTAGCTGCACAGTTATGATCCTCCAGCCAGAAATGAAATGACTAATCTAAGCAATTTACAGACTTGCAATGATAATGTGGACATTTAGAAATGAACAAACTAACTTCACACAGATGAATAAAAAAGTCAACTCTACACAAATATAAGTAATGAAGACAGTTCTACACATCCATAACTTTAAAGCAGTTGACAAATATTTAAAATAATATCCAGGCAGCATCACATTTTAGCAAAGAAAACAAATTTCCAGTGTACCAAAACTAGTTCCAGTCTTCAGACTTATTTAATATCTCTAAAGGCCAAACTATCTACACTCCACGAACTAATACAAATCAACAGAGAAGAAAAATAACATCAGAGAATCTGAATGACTTCTGAACCCGATATTTCTCTTAAACTAGCTTCTTGAGGCTGTTCTTGAATTTAATTTCTTGTATCACAAACAGTACTGGACATATATGTTAATGGGCTTAACAAAGTGCTGTAACACATGTTTATGATGGTAAAGTACAGGGCACTTCCCACAGTAATGTCTTATAAAATTTTCCTCTTGATGTACTTCACTCATTCAATATTTTGTTCAACAAACTACATTTAACAGTACAGTACTACTACAGCAGACTGTATCCTAAAGTGAAAGTGAATGGAAACTTCTGGAAACTTTCCAGAAATATAGTTCTGAAACTACTACCAATTTAAAAAATGTTATAAGTAGTAATTCTGCAAAGTAATGTGCATCTCAAAAGTCTTACACAACAGCACGTCTTTGTGGTGATGAATATCCTAAGTTTAAAACCGCATACAGTACTGTGTATGCAATCTCTATTATTCTTAAATTAACAGTTCTGCAAGTACTGTGTAGTACCTCAAAAGTCCTACAGGACTGTGGTAATGAATATCCTGAGCTTAAATTCAAATAGTACATGTACTGTAACTGTGATTCTTAGAATCCTACAGTTTTAAGCCAAAGTATAAAAAAAAATTCTAGGCATAAAACTATACAACCATATGACTATTGATGTTTTTGTTAGATTGTTAACAATTTCTGATTAAATCATTGCTGGGTAAGATTCCTACCACAGAAAATACCTATAATTCTAGTATTGCAAGCCTAACAAGAAAAATTGGTATGTAATATTTGGCTCTTGCAATATATATACAAGAATATTTTTGTCATATTCCTTTACATGGTATGTATCTGATTGTGTATGGTTACCATGTTTACAAGTGTAAATGAATAAAACTGCTGCACATAATAATGAAGAAAATTTTCAGACTTTTGGTTCAGGATAATCAAGTAACCAACCATGTGCCAGAGGGAAATGGCAGTTCATGCTAAAAATAAATGAACTTCTTCCATTATACTTAAGTATAATAAATTAAAATGCCCAGGTTAAGGCAAACAACGCTTTAAGGTATGTGTCTTCCATTTCATTTCTGAAAAATGGGTTCTCACAAGTCATGGATGCTATGTGTAATAGATGAATAAGTATACCAAAGAGTGGGATGGTTAGTATTGAAATATAGTGTAATCTGTAGCAGTAGAATGGCTTTAAAATACTATACTTGAATGATGACAAATAGTTAGTTGACAACACAGAAAGACAGACCATAATGACAACTAAAAGAAAAGTTGAAATTATTTGCACAAAGATTGAACTTCAGAAAAAATATTAATTCACAATTATCCTTTATATAAACAGAAAATATGTTTGAACAACTACAGAATGAAAAAACTACATTTTCATGCTAAATATGTTTGTCCATCTATGATTTATTCAGTGTTTGCAGCAGTTTCCTAGGGCATTACAGATCAAAGAAAGAAATTTAGAACTCTCAGTTCTGAAGTTGTTTGTTTGTGGTACAGAATGGTAGTCATCTGAGGGAAAAGGATACAGAACCAAATGAGCTTTCTGGAGATCAAATTCACAGACAAAAACTAAGGTACAGAATGGTAGTCATCTTTTGAAGGAAAAGCATTCAGAAACAAATGAGCTTTCTGGATATCAAATTCAGACAAAAATTAAATGTCCCACGTATCCAAAATGACACAGTTCACCATGGGAACACCAAATCATCACAAGATCTCTTAATAATTGACGCATTGAAGGTCATCACTAGGATACCTAATGAATCACTAATCTCGTTTATATGCATATATCTAACACTTAGTGTGAAATATAACCAAGTGTTGAACACTAGCATTTTCATAAGAACTCAGGTAAGCCCTACTGTAGGGAGGGATGATGGATCTTGCACAGCAGGAGATGGATTAACTTGAATAAAATGATACTATTCTCGGATTCAAGTCCTACTTACGCTACTGTGTGGTCCGTCAACTCTGTGGTAACTGGTTAGAATGTAATCCAACTTACTGTAAAAACCACTTAATTTTAGTATCAAATAGTCAATGAGCAGTCAAAAGGCCACTAGCAGTTGAAGGACCAAAAAGTACAAATTTGCAGATAGTACTTGTCATGACAGTTTATACTTGTATGGAGGTAGAAATAATGAATTTGGAATAACTCCTCATTATGCGTACGTACTCCTAAAGAAACATCACTGATTTCTTAAACGCAGTCCCTCAGGTGGGGCCTTTCTCATCACAAAGACTATTTAGCTCCATTTTATTTTAGATGACTGAAAAAAAGAGAGCATGTAATAGACTATGTCCAGTTTTCTTTTAAATAAGTAAGAATTATTTAAGAAAATGGCCACCTTACTCCAAGGGTAGCACAGGATTAAGACTGATTGTGAGAATTCTCATAGAAAGAGCATCTCTGCTCTTCTCCAGCATGTACTAAACCTCTAAAAATCACACCTAAATCATAGAAACCTCCTCTGATGCTAGGTTCCTGGAGCTAGAACTGGCATTCTGAATAAGTTAAGGAAAGAGGGAAGGCTCTCTGAAGATAATCTCAAGAATAGGGGAAATGCCAACACAGCATGCTCCACACCATGGAAAATGTCTTTTACAGTATTATGACATAACTGAACCAAACAAAAATAAAAAATTTTCCTCTTAAACCAGATTGTGGTTGAATATGTACTTGTCCAATGCACAATAGTGAGAAAAAGGGGGTGCTAGTTGTTTTCACAGGCTGAGCATACAAGTCATTTTGTAGGTACAAGACATAATCAGCCATAGCAAATTTATACTGAAAAACAGCAATTCATTTAGCAAGGGGGACTGATCCTAGCAATGAACACAACAGTTGCAAAGCAAGAGCCAAGAGCCCTTGGGGCAACTGTGTTTAGCTGGAAACCTAGGAAGAGCATGAAAAAGCAGGGCTTATAGTGTTCATGTTCACAATGAAAATGCTGCTGATGAAAGGAACAAAATAGAAAAATCAATTGAAATAAAGTTGATGGTGATGGAAGAAGAAGAAGAAAAATATAGTCAGTTAGTATGAGGATGACTTCAATACTTTTGTATCAATTGTAACATGGTATCTCAACAGATGTTATGGACAACAAAATGTAGAAAAGTAAGAGGCCTTCAATGCCTGAAATGTACAAGAACAAATAATGAAGGGCTGCCCTTAGAAGAGGTAAAAAATTTCTATTACACAAGGATATGCTGGAATAAGGAAAAGCTATAATATGACAATAAGGAAAATAAACCAGAGGCTACAATAAGGATGGAACCAAAAGAAACTGATGAAAATATGCATTTCCTAAACAGCATAAAAATTCACTTTAAGAATACAAGACCCATACTCCTTTATTTCTATTCAGCAGAGAAATGACCACTTAGTAAAAAAAACCAGAGATTTTAAAGAGATGTGATAAAAAAATCCTAATTTTTATGATATGGATCCAGTGGGAAGATCATAAAGCTAAAAAGAGATGTAGTGTTCAGTGGCTAAAAAATAGACCAAGTTCTAAAACCCTCATTTGGTCTAGACATGCAATGAGGAAAGGGTAGGAGTAATTAGTCTAATATGTACTTAATAGATACAGAGGCAACAGGACAAAGACCAATATGAAGAGTTAGACCAGATGTGAATTCAAGTGGGAGACACCCAAGAGAACTGAATTTTGGTCTAACACAAGATGGGGAAATCTGACAAACCAAATTTCACGATGAAAAAATGAACGACACTCTCTAGAAGGCTCAGTCCATCTGGCCTGCTGACAGAGAGAACTGAAACATTAATTGTGTAAATCAAATAGTTCTTGGACTAGAAATGTCAACTGCCTACTATACCTAACTTTCCCCAACTTATGGGCATAAATGGAAGATAAGAGAAAAGGACGGACACCCCCCTAGATGCTGACCCCTTGGCGTGGGTAGGGGGCTTAGGCACCAGCAGCTGGGCCCTGATGCCTGGTGGGGTTGCTTTCTCACTGTTCCTTGGGGCCCAGCTGCTGATCCAACCATTTTCTTCATACACTTATTAACTCATTTATAATGTAATTTATTTACTTTCCATTATGGTGCTGAATGGCTTCTTTGGCCCTGCCTGGGCTTCTGCCCTAAAATTCATACATCCATCCATCCATCCATCCAACTAAATTAGTCAGGAATTTTCCTTCTTTCTGCAATTTTTCATTCTTACTACATCCTTCTCCTTCACGTAATATTTTTTACTAGCATTTCGGATTAATTATGTGGAATTTTCCACTTTTGATAAAAATTTTACTGCTTAGGTGAATCTGAGAAGGGATCGTATTTTGGAAGGGGTTTGCATTCGAAGCTAATTGTGTGTTAGTTGTGGTGGTTGAGCCGCCACCTGATATGGTTTGGACCCAAGAGGTAGTGATGGGACCCTACCCTTGCTACCTTGAGGGCGGAACCATCTCCAAACATCAGCCCATCGGAATCCAGGGGGTGGCTGGTGTTTGGGATGGGACTCCTGGCTTTTGTCCGGAAGCCCACCAATACGTTTGGAGTGGGGAGTTGGTCCTCATTAGTGGGGACAGAACTCCCAGTAGGCGGATAGGCTTATACCTGGGCCACTGTAAGCGTATTGGTGCTATCCTGTAAGGGGTGGACCATTGGGAGTCGACTCTCACTGGTGCCATTGGTGGAGAATTTGAATACCTGACTGATCCACGATACCTTCTTGATATAACCAAGCAGTCTACAAATATATTGAAATTATGGATATTGACCAATGTTTGCCCTCCCCTGGATCTGACGACTTAACGGCACTGGCGACAACTTCAGGCATGGACATGTATATGAGCTCGGCTATCACACAAAACCATGCACCGAGACACCAGGGTGCTATTAAAACTGGTGGATTTGATGTGAATAATAGAGTGCTTTATTGCAGTAATGTAAGCCTTTTGTTGGACTACGAGTGCTTGCATAGTGTCGCAAAACAGTTTGGTAAGGTGGAGAGGATTAAAATGCTTCTAGAAAAAGACAAGCAATATTTTTCTGTATACATTAGATTTTCCTCTCCCCAAGAAGCTAGTGAGGCACAACTGAAATTAAATGACCACATTCTAAATGACACTATTTTAACAACAAGGTGTTTTCAGTGAGGAATTTGAACGATGAGCCGTTTGATTTTGTTCCTAAGGACAAAGAACGTGTACCAGTAACATATACCAAGACGCTTCCTCCCCCTATATGGCATGTTGCCAGTTAAAAGGAGGGAAGGGAAAATTTCATTAAAGCTGCTGAATGTATTGAGAACAAAGTAGGTTCTATTCCTATCAGTAATCTGAAACGATATGGAAAGAACTAATTCATAAAAGCAGGCAATGAGACGCAATCTATTTTATTATCAAAGTTTAAAGCCCCAAAAAGTGGAAATGTTGAGGCTATCACATCGGACAGATTCTTTAACATGCTGAAAGTTGATGTTTATTCCAGAGACTTGCATGTTTTTAATGAGGAGGAGATTCTCCCAAGGTGCCCTCCTTGTGTATCTCGTGTAAAAAAAATTAGGAAGAGATGCAGCTATGCTTTTAACCTTCTCCAATTACTTGCCTGATACCATCAATGTTGGCCATGAGAGGATGCAAGTCAAAAAATATACTAAAAGAAACCCTAAACAATGTCGCAAATTTTTTGAATATGGGCACATTCAAGACTCGTGTGGAAACAATAACAGATGTTCTGTGTGCTCTGCTGAGCATGACAATTTGGACAAGTGTGAAGCAGCCCATCATTGTTTCCAGTGCAAGGGTGATCACTCTCCTAACACTAGGACTTGCCTCAGATACAGGTTAGAGCAAGACGTGTTGGCAGTGGCTGATAATGAACATCTCGGCATCAGTGCAGCAAAGCGTGTGGTAATGGGGGCTAACAAGAGTGCCATCTCTACCTATGCTTTTGTAATAAAGTTGATGAAGAGTTCTAGCAATGAGAGGCCACCAGTAACTGAATTTAACAGTAAGCATCGGAAACCTGTTTCTCCTTGCACTGGAAATAATAATTGGAAACTTATGTCAGCAAGTGCTTTGAAGCCCAATACTAAAAATTGTTCTTCCAAAAGCATGGACAACTTATCCTCTCAAGCTGATACAAATGTAACGGTTGCAAATTCAGCCCCTAAGCAAAGTTTGCAAACGTCCACAAATAATAATTTCACCAAGAAGCAACCAAAGGAGTGGTCCAAACTAGAGAGATCTAGCTCGGATCCATCAATTATCACAGTCACTAAGAAACATGATAAAACTTTAGCTGCGTCCACCAGGAAGCGTTTAAGAAACATGTCCCCGAATAATGAAAGTTATATCATAAAAACTTCAAATGGGTACAGTGTTCTGGAAGAGATCTATCCGCCAAGGAAGATAGCAGTAGGGATGCACAAATCACAGTAAAAATCCTGAGCATCAGCCTCGAATTCAGAAATCTGTTTGTCAGCCAAGAACCCTGATCTCTAATAAAGATGAAAAGGGATCAAGAAAACAATCTCTTATTAAGGAGAATTTTCCTCTCCACCCTAGGATCAGTACTTCCCCTCCAAAGAGTGGGAAGTAGTACATTTTACCACCTTAACATTCAAGTTCAATGTCCTTCAGTGGAACTCTGTAAGGGTCTCAGAGCCCGGACAGAAGGCTTTAAAGTTTTAATGCATGAATTCAATCCAGGGATTGTATGCCCGCAGGAGACTATGTTAGGTAACTCTCCTTATAATCCTGGACTTGATTATGCTATTTTTAACGCTTTTCCCCCAATTGGTGATCGTGCCCATGGAGGTGCTGCAATTATTGTTAATAATTCTATGCAGCACTCCACAATACAATTAAATACAACACTACAAGCTGTTGCTGTCTCGGTCATATTAGACAAGAGGATAAAAGGTTTGTTCATTATACCTTCCACCAGACCTTTCTTTTAACATTGGAGATATTTAGTCCTTGATTAACCAACTTCCCGCTCCTTTTCTCTTATTAGGAGATTTTAATGCCCACAACCCTCTTTGGGGAAGTTGGTGTTTAGACAGCAAAGGGAAAATAATCGAGGATCTTATTGACACGAATGATGTCGCCCTATATAATAATGGGTCAATGATCTTCCACAGCATTCATAATAATCATCTCTCTGCACTGGACCTTAGTATTTCCTCAACAAATATCCACTTTGACTTTAACTGGTCTATTAATGAAGATTTGAATGGAAGTGATCATTACCCGATCCATCTGAAATATGTTGTAAATGCTCCATCTGAAACATTACCTAAGTGGAAGGTAGAGGATGCTGACTGGGACAAGTTCAGTAAAGGAGTCAATCTAGATAGGGAGTTTGAGTCATTTCATTCTCACCTGGATGCCTATGACTACTGCATCGAATCCACTTTGAAGAGTGCTGAGGGCTCGATTCCCCAAGACCAAAGGTAAACCTCATAGACCTGCAGTTCCCAGGTGGAATAAGATATGTGGTATTCTGAGGAAAGTCGCTAAGAAGTGCTACCGACGATACAAAACTAGTGGCTCCCCTCAGTCTAAATTAATCTATAATCGTTCGTTAGCCAAGCAGCGGCGCTTTTATAAGAAAGCCAAAAGAGAAAGTTGGCTTTACTATATCAATGGAATCAATTCCAGAACTCCACTGAGAGTGGTGTGGCAAAAAATCAGGAAACTAAGTGGAAAATTTGTTGCATCATCATTACCCTTATTAAAAGTCAATAACACTCTGATCACAAGAGCCCACTGAAATTGCCAATGAGCTGGGAAAATTTTTTCTCACGTTTCCAGCCCTGACAATTATTCTCTAGAATTTCAAAGAATGCGGAATGCTGAAATGACTCTGAAATTTGAATCAGGAAAATCTGAACCACACAACCACAAATTTTCCTTAAGAGAATTTCGGAAGGCACTCTCTTCAACGGAATCAACAGCTCCAGGGGGTGATGCAATTTTATATTGAAATGCTTAAACACCTCCCAGATGATGCCAAAAAATATCCACTCAAGATTATAAACAAAATATTTGAAACAGGAATTTTACCCAAGGACTGGAAAATATCCATAATTGTTCCCGTAAAAAAGCCTAATAAAGACGCTTCCCAAGCCACCAGCTACAGACTAATAACTTACCAGCTGTTTGTGTAAGTTGATGGAGAATATGATAAACACCAGATTAGTTTGGCACCCGGAAACCAAAGGACTAATATCCCCATTTCAATTTGGTTTCAGGAAGAATCATTCCACCCTTGATCCCTTGCTGAGGGTGTTCCACAATGAAGTGTTTTAAGTGTACCGCTTTTCAGTGGCAATAAACTGTATAGTTCAACAAATATCATCACCTGTTAAATGCTCGCTTTTTGTTGATGACCTTGCAATATACTGCACAGGGTGTGATGCCTCGTCAGTATGTAAACATTTGCAAAGGTCTGTTAATGCTATTACAAAGTGGGCTGATGAGAATGGTATGGAGGAGTAATAGTTTATATTTGAAAACATCTCCAAAGGTTGTGTGTTGTGTGTGTGTGTGTGCGAGAGAGAGAGAGAGAGAGATTGAGGAGAGAGAGAGAGACGAGAGAACGAGAGAGAGAGAGAGAGAGATTGGTGGAAGAATGAATGGGAGTGGTTAAATGGCGGCGGAAGCATGTCTGTTGTGGCGCTCTGTAGGAAGTCAGTGGAAGTCTGTTACGAGAGTCGTAAGCAGTGAGGCGACTGGTGAAGTTAGTGTCGGTTTTGGCAGCAGTTATCCTTTGGTGTTTAGTTGTTTTGGTGTTATTTGATAGATTTTTTTGGGTGGTGAAGTTGTTGTGGGTGTGTCTGTCTGGTTGTGGTGAGGCTGAAGAGGTTTGTGGTGCATTTTCGGTGTCTGTGAGTGGTGGTTGGGGCAGTGTTGGTTTTGGCGGGTTGTTGTGCTTGGGGAAGTCATGTGGTTGTCGTGTTCTTTCAGGCTGTTGGTGTTCGTCTGCAGTGATTTGTCGGGTTATTGAGTTTTTGTGGGGTTGTGGGTCTCGGGTGATTGGTTTGTGTTTGGTTGTCGGCTAGCCTATAGCCTATATCCAGTGGACAGCACAGCCTAGCCCTGAGTTGCAGAAGCCAGAGGTGAGTACCTGTTTGTGTTTTTTTTGTTCTGTATGTAGGTATGGGTCAATTGTCCTGCTGTATTTTGTAATGTAAAGAGGAAAGTGTGATTGAGGGTGGGTTTGGTAGCCAGACAGATTAAGTTTATGTGGGGGAGATTTGCTGCTTTCTCATAAGCTTGTGATCCTGCCACAATGGTTTTAAATTCTCCTCCTCTTAAACAGTTTCTGTAAGATTTACCAGGTGCCAGCATGTGGAAGAGGTTCCCGCACTTAGTTTAAAAGGATCTATAATTCCTTACATAAATGAAGTAAAATATTTGGGAATGACCATTGACCAGAAATTGACATGGGCCAGCCACATAAATGCCTTAAAGATTAAGGCTAAACAATCTCTGAATATTATAAAGGTTGTTTCTGGATTTAGTTGGGGAGCTGATAAAAAAATCCCTGCTGAGACTATATGACTCGTTGTGTCGATCCAAGCTAGACTATGGCTGTCAGATTTATTCCTCAGCTTGTAAAACCAGGCTGAAGGAACTGGACGTTGTACACAATATGGGGCTGAGAATATGCTCAGGGGCTTTTAGAACTTTGCCTGTTGAAAGCATATATGTTGATACTAACCAATTTCCCCTTGATCTGCGAAAGCAAGAACAAGGATTAAGGTACATGGCTAGAATTAAAAGTGCTCCCAAAAATCCCTCCTTCCAGGTGCTGAGGGAAGCAGACTCACGGGTCTTTTCTGGTATAAGAGCCTCTAGACCATTCCAAGCTAGACTAAATGAAGATGTTATGGGTAATCATCTTAAATCCCAGAAAGTTATGGAAGTAAAACATCCTGTGTATCCTCCATGGCTAATTCCAGAAGCATCCGTGTGCATAAAAGCATATAACAAAAAAGTCTGTCCTGAGGAAGAGATTACGGGAAAGTTCTTGGGGCACAAAACTTTCCCACTAATGTGACAAAAATATATATGGATGGATCAAAGTCAGATAGTGCATGGTGTTGGCTGTGCAGTTATCCTAGGTGCTACAGCATATACAGCTAAACTACCTGACTTTGCATCCATATTCACAGCAGAATTAACAGCCATAGTCTCTGCCCTGGATATAGTTTTTCAAAGTAGCGACACTAATTTTGTCATTTACTCGAATTCCAAAAGCACTTTAGAGGCTATTAAAAAATTAAATAGCTTCCATCCGTTAGTTCAAAAAGTTCAGGAATCGCTCTTCCATTTGTATTATTTACGTAAATCTGTCTCTTTCTGTTGGGTCCCTTCACATGTGGGGATTTGCGGAAACGAGATGGCAGATAGGAAAGCGAAAGCTGCTAGTGTCTCATCAGAAACAGCCTTCAGTAAAGTGCCTCATACAGATCTGAAAGGTCCTTTTAGGTCTTATATTTTAAGCAAATGGCAAGAAAGATGGACTTTTCCTCATCTTGCCAATAATAGAAAGTATAGAAATATTAGAAACAATATATTGCCGTGGCCTTCGTCTTTCCAGTCTAATAGACGAACAGCAATAGTTTTAAGCAGACTGAGGATTGGGCACACTTATTTGACCCATCAGTTTATTTTAGAAGGGGCCAGCCTCCCAGAGTGTTCTTGCGGTGGCAAGATGCTAACAGTGGAGCATATTCTGGTTGCTTGCCCCAGATATTTTAACCAGAGGGAGAGATATTTTAGGGGTAAATCCCTTTGTGATATTTTGGGAGATGAAGCAGATATTCCTGCTCTCATCTCCTTTTTAAAGTCTATAAAAATTTTCAATAACATTTAATTATTTTTTATCTATCACATCATATATATATATGTATTTATTAAGCATTTTCTTCATTATTTCATTCATTTGTCATATGGTAATTTATCTATGAACCATCTTCTTCATACACTTATTAACTCATTTATAATGTAATTTATTTACTTTCCATTATGGTGCTGAATGGCTTCTTTGGCCCTGCCTGGGCTTCTGCCCTAAAACTCATACATCCATCCAAAAGGACTGACACAGCCAAGATCTAGTCTTGTCTACAAACTCAAGATATGGTGGACAGTATTGAGGGAATGCCAGAATGAAGCATATAAGATGTTTCGTTTCAGTGATGTATTTTCTGATGGTCAAGTCTGTACATGCTTATAGTAGCAACAATAAAACCCTGAAACCAGATTCAGTAGTGAAACTAAACTGGGGTTGCTAGTTAAAAGGGAATAACAACTAACAAAGTATTCTGATACAAAGGATGTACTCTATACAACGGGGGAACATCTAACTTAACTATATGGCAAAGATTGCTGTAGGGTCAAACATAGCTTGATATAAACCAGTAAATGACTTATAAAGTTAGGAAAGACATTCCTTGAACTGGATAGGAAGAGCTTGATCAGTCTAACTATTAACCAACATCTATCAGTACTCACTGACACCATATTCAGAAAAAAAAAACTGGTCTAGGCCTCAAATAATATTTTAAGAACAATGAAAAATGACTCAGTTGACCTACACAGAAAAAGTGAGAATAAATGGTATAACATGATTTAGTAGTTCCCAAGACATCTCGCTGCATCATCATTTTGTCTTAAAAGATTTCTTGGGGTAATATTTTGGATGACAGTGTTTTATGATTATTTAAACCCATGTTATGTTATGGTTTTCTCACGAACTTGGTCTCCAAATAGCACAATTAAATCTAAAGTTTTCCCCAAAGGAGGCTGACAACCACTAAGCAAAAATAACATTATGAAAATGTAACAAACTAAAAACATAGAATAGTATATACTGTGTTGTTAGAAAAAAATAAGGCAATGACTGAAATTTTTTTTTATAATGTTTTTAAATGTTCAAGCAGAAAACTTAAGTGATTTATATACTGCACAGAGATTGGATCCCAAGTAATTTAATTTCATGCAGACAAAAATTTGATATTGCATGGAATGAAGACACTTTCTTAACCAAATTAACGCCACAAAGTACCTCATTTAGGCAAAGAAAGCAGCAGGTTGAGCAGTTTTTGCACATTAATTTTGAGCTGTTTTGAACCATATCACTGTGAAGAGCTTTGACATGAAAGGAGAAGTCACAACTGTGCAACATTTACTGAGCAGTGCTTTACAAGGAAGGAATAGGTGATGACATTCTCTTGAGTGTGTTATGCATCTATGAGTAACATCAAGAAATAGTCATGGTAATAAGTTCACTTCATACAAGCTTTACAAAATAATCACAGGAACCTTTTCAAACAAAAAACAGCTTGACCCTTATTAGGAACTGATGCCAAACAAACTATTTTCTCACTTGGTTATGAACTCCTACAAAAACACTAGCTGTTCCTTTCGCAAAGATCACATCCACATTTTCTTAAGTCTAACAAACTCTTAATAAATTTGCATCCTTTACTTATTAAAATTTACTTCCTTATTAACATTCATTAATTATACTTCTACACTAAATTATACATACTACTATAGTGTTTATTTGGTGTACTCTTTGTTTCTAAATCATGTTGCAATTCTCAATAATATAATATCTGGTGTACACTTGTTTCTAATCATGCTGCAATTCTCAAGAATTTAAAAGTGTATAATAAGGCCAAATCCTACAACCTACAATTCTCTCTCTCTCTCTCTCTCTCTCTCTCTCTCTCTCTCTCTCTCTCTCTCTCTCCACAACAAACTTTCTCTTTTTCATTATTACTCTTAGCCATAAACCTATTACCTTTTTATACATTTTCTATTCTTATCAATGAAACTTTCTTTCATGCTCCTCTTGTTTCCTTAGATACAGCTTGATATAAGGAAGTACGTCATTAAAGTTAACTCAATACATTTTCTTAAGCACATCATACTCATCAAAATCTGCAATTATCTTTCAAATAACTTCCTGTTATTAAGAGAAGTCATCATCTATGTATAAAGGCTATTCTTGAGGTTGTCTAGACTATTTAGGAATTAATAAAAGAACAAGACACAGTGAAGGTCAGCAAAAACCCTGTTTAAACGAAGTTAATAATTCAAATGATAAGGAATGAGCTGGAGGAAGAGGAGGAGGATGAAGAGGTGGTGATGGTGAGGTGAACAAAAATGCCAAACTAAGGTGCACATACTAAATAATGGTAATACCTGTAGGTTCCTAATTCCCTTTGTAGGGAAATACATGAAGAAATTCACTTAAATAAAGTAAGACTGAAATGTTCAAGATTTTAAATACACCTTTCTGAAGACAAAAAAAAGTACAGGCAAATCTCCAATGTCTGTAGAAGTTTAAAAATAAAACCCTTAGTGATGATTTTACCTCTTAAATAACACTGCACCAATGTTAAACACCTACATTACTTAATTATTGCCCCCTTAAATTATGCATGCATTATATCACTAATATGGTATACATGTAATGTAAGATTAAGTGTGTATGGACTTTGCTGTGCATATTTTGGCTCTAATGTTACATAGTTCATACTCTTGTATGTGCATACACTGTACAAACATATATTTCAATGTGTGCATGTGTATAATAGTAGTTACTGGTCAGTGTAAGATCAATGAAAATTCATGAAAAGATAAAATGTTCCCATGTTTGTAAAATTAGTTATTACAAGAATTATAGAACCAAAGGCAAGGATTGCAAAGTATTTAAAATATCAAAGCCAGACTAAAGCACTTAAAACTAACAAAGATTAGTTTTACTAAGTGGAAACTCAAAAGCAAGGTTTTTAAGTTTGAACATTCATAAATCCAAATACGTAAGTATTTATACTTCACTATCTGATAAAATTTGAGAACAAATCTTTCTGTAACTTCACATAAAAGTCACTGTTCATTAAGAGGCAGAAAATTTGTCAAAACAATTACAATAAAAAAAAAATATCATGACTTGAATATTTGAGAATTTTATTCCTCCCTTTCCATCTGTCTTAGAGCAATTAAATGTCACCCACTATCTCTGAAAAGTTTTATAAGATGAAAGAGTAAGGAAATAAGAGGAAAACAACTGAAGGGACTGAGTATCTTGATTATTAAGTATGGTACTGTATATTCAACCACCTAGCAATTGAGAGGGACTGTTATCTATTTTACTCATTTTATCAATTTGATGCATTCTGAGACAACAATTTTGACAACAATTTGCCATTTAATAAATTTTTAAAAGTTTATTGAGCTCATGTAGACTGACGCTGAGAAGGGCTTTGTTTTAAACATTTTACCAATCAAACCTATACATACGTATTGCTCATCATTCTGAGCTGGCATTAAATGAATGCTCATCTTCCTGCTCGAAATCTAAAGTAAAACCTAGTTCTTCAGTGATACCCAAAGGGAAATGTGTAGAGTAATAATTGTACAAGACTATAATAAGACAATTTTTGTTTTATGATAATATCCAAACTTTTCTTTATACAGTACTCACTTTGATTATTAATCACCCTTTTCACCTGTTGTTTATCTTTAATTCCCAGTTAAATTTAAGACCTGGTTACAGATAGAATATACAATTTAGGCCAAAGGCCAAGTACTGAGACCTATGAGGTTATTCTGTGCTCAAAAGAAAATTGAGAGTAAGAGGTTTTTAAGATGTAACATGAGTTAAACATAACAGCTGCTCTATTGAACATTGTTAGCAGAGGGTGAAAGAAAGGAGGAAGAAAATATGAACGGAAGTACAGTAAAAGGAATGAAAGGGGTAGCAGTCAGGGGCAAAGGGATGTTGCAAAGAACCTTAAGTAATGCCTACAGTGCATCACATGAGATGCACTGACAGCACTACCCCTATGGGAAAGTACTGGTTACTTTATCAGTTCACATTACAACAACATGGACGCCTAAAACCAGTGTGTTTGCAAGAGATTTATTGTCTCGATGAGGACTGACAAAGTAGGCATAAATACTAAGGGGCCAGGTCATCGTAACACTCAAGACAAACTGCACGTTGTTGTATAACATTTTAACTGTTTAATGCAGTGCCTTATTACCCCGTAAAAAGCTTCAGGACAGTTTTGACAGAATCTGCACTTGCAGACAGAGAGAAAGGGTGTGTTAAAATACTTTGCAAGAATAAAATGTGACTTGTTTGGCATTGATTGCCAAAATTCCTGCTGAATAACTGAATTACAAGAAACAGAAGTACTATAGTCATGTTTTTCAAATATTTTACAAAAACCTTAACAATTTACATATAATATAAACTGAACTTTTAAGGAATTTAGACAGTAAAAAAATTAATGAAATACGTAAACATATCACAATTTACAATACATGTAAGTCAGTGACAACAAAATATACTTTATTGATTGAAAAATAGTTCAATGTAATCTATATATCCTTGCTTTTAGTTGATCAGTGACATTAAGCCATATTATAAAAGATAAATAGCTGAAAGTTAACTGCAAAATTAATTTACCAGAGTAAAATCTATTCTGATAAGATGGTATAGACAAAAACTGGCATTTACGAACAAAAAGTAACATGGAATTCAAAAGGATGCATGAATCAGTTGATAAAATATACTGTACTGAATTACCTTTAAATAAAAATTAATTACATCAAAGATTTTGGCAATACATTACTGGATGCTGTAGTAGTTGTGAGTTGCTTGAATTTTCTTTGAGTAAGCAGTACTACTATTAATATTAACTAGAACGTCTAGCGAGTGATAAACATCTGTATAGTAAGCTTCAAGATTAATTTGCTTTTTATAGACTTGGGAAAATCTGTATTCTAAAGATCCCATTTCCAATTACTGGCACAATAACTAGATAACATTAAACTAGGAAATGAAGATATATCTCTCTCCTTGAATGAGCTTAATCACCTACAATGTCACTCCTTTTTTAGCAGTGTCAAATAAGCATTTGTTCAATTTTTTTTTAGCTTTCTCTATCAATGGTGATTTCATCATTGCCTTCTTGCTTCAGAAATGTATCAATTCACATCCAGGATGTATGGTGAGAGACATACATTTGATACTTAGCCAAAACAAGAACTCAACAATAAAATCACTGTTGATACCAATGATATTTCTAAATATCTTAACTTAAAAGTATATTGTTCTCTTTTATAAAATTTAGTTTTATTTTTAGAAATGAAACTTTATCTATCTTGAATGATAGGCATTTTTGTATGCAGTCTGTGGGCATTACATTATCTTACTACTAGACACTAAAAAAGTAAAGGGAAATGAAGTTTATGGTATTGTCTTTGAATTATGTCACTCCCAGCAACAGTAATTTACATACAGTGCTCATTTTATAAGGAAACTTCACTTTACATTAAAATATTTAAAACTGCAAAGAACTTGTTACTGGTATAATAATATTTTCCTAAACTATGACTAACTTCTTTTACTTGTCTTTGTTATATAAATTCCTATAATCTAAATTGACAAATTTTTTCAGTACAAATGTAATTTATATCAAAACTTCAGTATATGAGCTATAAAAATGAGAGGCCATCACATAAAAACCCAGGGACAAGCATTGGAATAGAAATTGTAACATGACAGCTACTCTGTCAAATCTTAATTTCTGGAACTAATCCACAATATCTGTAAACTTCTAACTTTATAACAAAAAGTATATCACAGCTTTCTTTATAAACGATTTTCCTTTGCTGTGTGCAAGACTTTCAACTTCACAACATCTACATCATACCACTTTAATGCTAATCCAAGAAGATTCTGCTTGATATCTCTCTTCTGCTCAGGAATGGCAAGATTATGATACTTTTATTTGAACAGACGAATGCACAAAGCTTCTTACCATCCTTATACAAAAAAAGCTATATGTGGCCCTTATGCAAAACAAGCAAACATCAGCTAGATGCAGGTAAAAATCATTGTGCACTCGACATTAAGCAAAGCTGATGCAGATGTGGATTTTAGAATTTGATACCGGTCACCTTACATACGGAGAATAATAATGCTGATCACATATAAAAGAATATACAGCCTGGTATTGTCTGTGAAAAAAAAATTCAGTTGCTAAATATATCACTAAATACACTATCAGACCTCAGACTAGTCTAGTGCACTCAAGACAAGTTTTAGTTTAGGCTGGCTAAAACTGTTCTCAATTTATAAAAAAAAACAACTTCTAAATTCCACACCTGTAAAAAAGCGAACAAGAAGCGAGGCGACCCTTACTCAAGTTGGAAACGTACCCGCGCTGGGCGGTGGAGAGTAGCCGACCTCTGACCACCACCTTGACTTCCCATTGGGTACTGCTCTCGTCGAGAAGGGCGAGGTAAGGATCTAAACTGTTGAGGTGGTGATGGTGGAGTGCTTGGATACTCAGTTGGGGGAGGGCCTACACCTGCTGTACCTAGAAAGTATAAAAATGATAAGCCCATCTAGACTGTATGCACTAATATCCCGTTTCTAAAATAAGCTGGTAGCCATAAAAAAAATATATAAATCATCTACGACAAAGATTTCAACACTTCAAACGTCAAGTGAATGTTGCGAATACTGACAGACCGAAATAGCATTAATGTAAAGCCCATAATTACAAGCTACTTACTTACAGTACCAGTGTATACTTGTACACATTTGACCTATTTCTAGCTTTGCAATGGGTTTCTTTTCAGACTCTTCTCCAAACAATTAACATGAAAGATACTCATCTTGTAAAACTTTTATTGGTAACAAGCACAACACTAAAAAATTCTCAACCTTCCACAGAAAATCACATAAAACACATAACTATACATGGTAAAATTAATTGAAGGACTATTTGATGCTTAATTAAGGCATTTTATTTTCAGATACTGTATATCTTCAAGTAGAACAACTTTCTATCATCTTTTGTACTTGTATCTCTACATGAAGCTTTTAATAAATATTTTGCATATTGTTAACATCACCATTATCTTGCAGTGCCACAAAGTCCCATTCTCTACCAGGTTAACTAATATTAATGTCACTTCCAATTAAAAGCCTCTGTACTTCATCATCAAAGGAACCTTCCTCCCTCCAAAGCATTTTGGTGATTACTGAAGGATTACCCTCTCATCCTTAAATCATCCTGTACATAAGAAATCAACTGTTGTTATTTATCTCTACAATATAGACAAAAGCTCCTAACAATGATGAGGTCAACGCAACATCTGTCACAAACTGCCTAGCTCAAACTTGAAGAATTATGATTGAGGAGGCAAGTCCAACATTCTGGATGAAACCTTTCATTGAACAAGATCAATCTCGCACAGTGAAAGGGTTAACATACCAATAACAATACAGTATAACAAACAAAATCTTCTGTCTCTCCCACCTTTTGTGTATGTGCTGCCAGGCATTACACAAGGAAGGCTGGTTACAATATGAATAAGAACTAAATATAACCCATCACCGCCCATTATGCTAGTGGAAGTCTTCATTCTCTCTCCAATGAAACTTTGGTAGATTTTGTTTAGTGTGATTTTTTAATAATCCTTCCACACAGAATGACAATTAAGAACAAAAGCTACTCCACTACAGTAGTTAATTCTTTAACTTTAATACCTTTTTGAACCTGTTCTATTACCCATTCCACTGTTTTTACTTTTCCATCTTTTTCTTTAGTTATGAAAATTCAAAGTTCCTATCAAACTCACATATACATAGACATTTAATATTTCTCATAAATTTTTCATCTTTTTCAAAATGTGTAGATTAATCTCAGATCACTAAGAACTGACATGGAGCAAGTTTTATATATGAATAAGTAAATAGTGCAAGAGTAAAAAACTGTAAGTAATAGAAACTTTTGTCCAAAGTCATTATGAAAAATATCTACATAATCTTACATACCAAAACTTCAAAGGTCTTTAATCTGCCCAAGCAGCTTCCACAGAATAAAAATACTCATGTGTGATCAAGACAGAAATAGCTAAAATGTAATTGTACATTACAATACAGATGAAAGTGATAAATAAATGCAAATGAGCACATATCGGTAAGTCCAAAGACAACAAGAGTTTTAGGTGGTTTATAACATTTAGCATTCCTGGCCTTACATCACAGAGGTAAGGACCTGCATTACAAATACGTATAGCATGAAAATTATTTCAAGCCTGAGTTTTTTAAGGGGATCCCACACTCTACCATCATTACCTTGCCTAAATTCTGATGAATGGGAATGGGGGTAAGGATAGTCTGGGCACCCTCTGACTTCTGGAGGCAGAGGAGGCCACTCGGTAAAGGAAGCACCTCCACCCATACTGCTTGTTGCTGTTCCAGGAGTCGTCGTCAGTTCTACCTCATTTCCACTACTTGATCGTCCAACTGAAATTTCCCTGAAAAAATCTGACACGTTAGCAAAATAGTATTCCTTGAGCAAGAAAGTTAATTAATATAGTAATATGAAAAAAAGAATTTACATAAGTATAGTTGGTAGCATTATACAGTATCTGATATGCCTGTAGCATTCAAACTTTTTCCTAAGGATGTAGGTAGTAACTATTTTCACGGGTGCCACTAGATGGAGCTGTTTGACCCTTTAATGTTTCATAAAAATTTAAAAAATGCAAGAAAGTGGGCAAACCTAAACAGTATTTTTCACATCAGAACTTATTACATACAGAGGAACAAAATTACAGATGAAATGTTTCAGTTGGTGGTAAAGTGTCCATATTGCCTATATCTTTTATAAATTGCCATACAATACTTTATTGATATATCTGTCCCTTTTCTACAGATAGGCTGCTTTACCAATGTCAAGATGAAAATCGGGAACTGCTACTGCTCTAAGCTGGCTCTGCAACATCTGGCAAGCAACTGCTTCACATCATTATTAAAACTGGAACTTAGTCTATCTTGTGATTTTATTTTCCTTTGCTGTTACATTTCTGAATTCTCTCTCACCATTTCTATTTTGGGGTCATGTTCCATTTTCCTGTTCCTTTTCATCTCAATTTAACAGTTCAGCGTTTGTATCAGAAAATGTTCTTGAAATAATTCATTTAAGGCATACAAAATATCTCCTGTATTGCAAACATATGTCGTTCGTGCATGTAAGTTACTTTCACCAATGCTTAAAAATTGGGTAAATAAGGAAGCCACAGCATACATTTCTCCACCATGAAATCAAATTGGATTTCTGAAAATTAGCGCATTTAATCCCATCTAGTAAATTACTGAAACCATCTGAAACACGAACAATGGACTCTAGTAACTAAGACATATTCAAGATATTAGGTTATCCAATACTGTACATACTCTAATGCAGTACAACTTATAAAATATGGTCATTTCAAGAAAAAGAGCAGATAATTTACTTTCATATGTAACCAGTGACTAAAATTCACAATGAATATAACTTACCTGTAATAACCTCTGTTAGTTGAAGCAATAGGAGTGGGCTTAATAACAAAAACTATAACACCTGTAACCACCAGAATGTATGACAGGAAATACAGTGGATGGAACTGGAAAAAAAAAGAAGTTTAATGTAGACACCAAGTGCTCTGGAAGCATATGAAAGAGTTCATCTGAAAAGCTTGCAAGATAATCCACATAATCTAAACATTAACAAATTACATTGACATAATTTTAATGAAATTCTGTCTTTAATATCATTTCACTGAACAACCTGGCAAGAAAACCTGATTAATGTTGGCTACCTGTAATGGCATAGAAATACTGAAAAGTACTATCAAACATTTAGTTAAGTCCATGCAAACTTATCGAGATATGATCTAATATTTATCTAACATTTCCACTGAATGGAAAATGACTATAACACTAAGGATATATTAATTTAACACAGGTAGAAATGAAGCACGAAAATAAAAGAGCTGCTTCATAAATTGTTAAAAATATAAAACATGACAACGGATCCCTGACTTAGTAAGAAAGTTACCACAGAATAAAATTTACATTTGTTAAGAAAATACATATATAAAACTGGTTCATATTAATTATTGGCTATATCAGTTTCTCACCTACAATCAATTTGTAATGTTCTAAAACTCATATGGGGCTGACACATTGTGGTATATTTCAAGGTAAAAGTAAAAGCAAAAAAAAAAAAAAAAATTTGGGGGGGGGGTTACCCTAACTGTTAGGCTAGAAGGATTAATACATGAAATGATGACCACCCAACACACAAAACATGAGTTTCACAAAGCATGTGGAAAAAATAAACACTTCAATGGAAATTACACTGGGGGGAGTGTAGAATGATAGGATCAGGCTCTGCAGATGAAAACAAGCCTAACTTTTTCTAGAACATGTTTGTTCTGGCAAGTGGGAATTTTTGCGCTGCGCGCACTCGCCACAGGGGTTACAAGGCCTTGGCTGTTCCGTTTACGGCTGTCACACGTTTTTTGAGTGTCACCGTGGTCGGGTCGAGGTCGAACTTCTTACAAACCATACAAAAACAAAAATCACCATACGTTAAGACACAGCTTTCACATCGAAAAGGTTTTAAGTTTTTAGGTAAGTTTTCCATAGGAACACTTGTACAAGCTACTGCCATGATGACGAGGAACAAAATAGCCGTGCGAGAAAATTTAACATACTCGTTGTGTAAGAATGGATTATAGAAAAATAGGGAAGTAAAAAGGGTTTTTACCCTGTATGTATTGCATTAGTCACTTTAGTTATTTTTTTTTAAGTCCTTGCATGCGCGAGCAGACACAGACGTCAGTCTGTAGTTGACTCAGTGAGAGACAGAGCTCCCGCGACTTAGTTTTTTTTTCACGAGTTTTTAAATTGTATAGTGACGTATTTTGGGACTAATAGTAAGTGTTTCCTCACTTGATGACTGGTATCAAAGAATTCTATACACTATTCTCTGTAACTCTAGGTAACTATAGTTTTTTAAAAGCCCATGCGCCCCTTTCCTATAGAATTACCGAAAAAGTAATTTTCGTAGTCAAATACACCATTTGACTATCATCCGACCAAAGGCAGTCAGTACATGTTTCCTTTGGATGTCTTTAAATTGAATTTCATTATCTACATAATTCTAAAAATGCATGATACAAGTTGGTAGGTACCTAGATTGTACCTTAGGCTATAGGGTTCATTTAAGTGGAGAAAAATTACCAGAAATTACAGTGCTAACTACTAACTTGCCCAACTACCATGAAAAAAAATCATCAGTAGCTTATTTCCCTTGAACTGCCAGCAGTAAAAATTAAGCAAAGCTTAAAGTTAAGCTTGTCTAATTTAAGATAGACAGGCTAAGACTGACAGATCTAGGTAAGATGATGGGCAAGCTAACTGACAGTAAGGTAGGCTTAGCCTATTTACACAGTCAAAATAGATAGGCAAAAATACACTGTGTAACTGATGCATCACTAGTATTCAGTTGAATACTATATAAATTTACAAATAATGAAAAAAATACCTTCAGACAACATACCTCATAACTGTTACGATACAAAACTCTAGAAACAAAAATGGATAGCAAAAAAAAAAAAAAAAAAAAAAAACGCCATGAGAGACACCCACCGTACTAAACAAATGACAAGCGATCAGTGTTGCCACGCATTACGAGCGTTTTCCCTTCAACCGGCGGTGATTTTTCCTTACTTTCCCCTACACATCAAACAACTAACAAGGCGACACCAAATTAAATAATAGGACTAATGAAACTGAAGTATTCAATTTTAGTCAGTTCTTATTGAAAATAAACATTAAAAATTTTAAGTAGAAATAAAGGGAACTCCGTTAAAGAGATCATGTATGAATATTTAATGCATTTATAGGAATTGTAAATAAATAGTAAATTATTACAAAAACACTGATTCAGCACCTAGAATTAGTCACAGAATTTTGTTTACTTTAAAAGATTTTACAAGAACAATTATAAACATATATTGCATTTATAATAAATATAAATATGTAGTTTAGATTGTTATACAGGAAAAATCATGGACGTAAACAGTACTGCCTTTAATCAATGAGAAAGGATTAAGGGACTCTACTCAAGTAACCTATGAAAATACGTTTCCGAGAGATGTTAATGCATTTATAGTACACGTAAATAAATGCTAGATTATTCTAAGATAAAAAACATTGATGTAACACACACAAAACCCTTCAATCACTAAGAATTTAATTAATTTTGCTGTGTATATTTTTCAAAGTACCTTGACTTTGCAGGCAACTAAAAGAATATTTTTTTTCTAATTACCGTTGCAACAGCATTCATTTCTGCTTTAATCCTACATTAGTTAGTTCAACAAACATAAGCCATTAACTGATTTGCAATCACTCTTTTAGCAAAACGCATATGAGAATCCGATTTCGTAGGACCGATGAGTTCCGATTTTCCCGCCACCATTTCTTTGACACAGATTTCGCAATGAGGCCTTTCTCTCTTTCGTGTTTTCCACCGGATAACGATCCTCAAGTCCTACTCTCCTCTTCCCATTCCTTCCTATACCTTCCTATACCTTTAGGCACGCTAACCTTTTATCAGTTACTTTAGTCATAATTACAGACATCCCAAAACAGCGTCTATGTGATTAACAATAAACTCGCAGAATCCTTATAACTAGGAACTGGCAAGACTGAAGTTAAACTGAGATTCAAAGTCACAAGTCAGATTCAGAACCTGATCGATGTCCCTTACCACGAGCAAATACCGAGTTTTTAATACTATCGTTGTTACGTTGGGCTGTTTAATATTTTTCACCTCACACTATTTACTATTCATATCAACAATATTATTTCTTTTTATTTGATGTAGAATACTGAAAAAAAAACACATAAGGGAAATAAGTGAAATTTTCCTATATCCCCCTACACAAAGGTAATTTTTCCCGTAGGTTCACCTATCCCATAATGAACACCTGATTTCCCCTACCGTAGGGAAACCCGCTACGCGTGGCAACACAGCAAAGGATTAACAAACGAACGTTCTGTAAGTAATATCCTTACGGGCTGCTCAATGAGCAAGAGGCCGTGCTGGCATAAGGCCAGCTCAATAAAAAAACAAGTAACATTAATCTCATCGAAGGAGGAATTGACAAGACATTGTAACCTGTCCATGAGAATATCTGCAGTTACAAATTGGAAATGTTTCTCCACTTGTTCCAATGGGGTGAATGACCTTTTTGTCACATACTTAAGCCTACTTCATGATTACCTTATAAAGGACGGTTTGATATTATCGACACATTTTAGGAAATATTCTACCTAAACCAAGCAACCTATATGTATCATTACTTTTAATGTCTCCACTTGTATTAAGAAGAACCTATTAATAAGACTTCACAAATGAATATAGTTAAAAGCGAAGGCTGCATGAAAATTTTCATGATATAAGGGCCACTTGAGGCCCTTTCAAATGGAAGAAAATTGTGATATTCATAAGAAATTGATTTCTCTATAAAGATTGTAGGACAGATGGTTAATATTTCGAACAGTACCCATGACCATGGAGAACACTGTGCAAGTTATATGACAATATTGTCTCAAAACTGTTATCAATGCATCAGAACAGTAAACACACAAGGTGAACTGACAAAATCAACATTTCTTCAGACGATGCCTTATGAGTTCTATGTCAGTTACAAGAGAAATTCATAGCGTCCCAAAAACCTCAATCAGTTGTTCAATGTAAGGAGGCGGAAAGAAATATGAAATCTTGCCAAATTGAAAAGATCATAATGGACCAATTTTGAATTCCATGTGTTGGTGTTATATAGCTAGTATATTTGGACCATTAAATAAGAATCAGAATTTTATAGTTTGTTAAATTTTATGTGGGCAAAAGTGCACTATTGTTCCTTGATTTTTTTAAAAATGAAAACCATTCGAATGCATATCTTGCGATTTGTGTATTTCTTGAAAGTTCTCTCATACTCCGAAAGTGTTCTCTAAAGTTTATCATAAAATCTTTGAAACTTGAAATTCAGAAGAACACTATTCAAGTTACACAGCAGAAATGTTAGCAACTAGGAACCAATTAGTACCCTAGGGACCTAAAAATAAATAAATAAATAAATAAATAAAAGTAAAAAATACCACCTTAGGTCATGAGCAGTTTGCAGACTACTACCATGAAATTTAATCAGTAAATTTGAAACCTAAAAACCTTGCAAATTTATATGACAAATGGGTCTTTTCCAGAGCCCATCAGTGAGTACCTTGAACTTGAAGAGCGCAATGCCAGTTATGAGAATGTAAAAATCCGCGGTGAAGAGTGCTAGATTGAGAGCGGTGGCCGAAGTGACGCGAATGACAGCGGGTGCCACCACGTAGAAGAGGAACTGGGCCGCGCTGAACCCTCCTACGAGTGCCAGAACGGGCCACGTGTCCCACCGAACGGAGCCGACGTCGTTCCTCTCCAATATCGCTCTGTCGGAAGGGGAAACAAAGGACGTGGAGAAGGCGCAAGGGTAAAAGGGGGCAGCCGGGAAAACAAAAAAGGATAGAACCAAAGGATGTTGAGGAACACAAACAAGAGAGAGAGTAAGTGCAAGGTGGAAAAGGGGGTGTGGGGGAGGGGGTAGGAGTAGCAGTGCCATGGAAAGTAAAAAAAAAAAAAAAAGACCGAGAGGAAAAGAAGCAGGTAAGAAAATGGAAAGGGAAAAAATGAGAAGGGTCGGGAGCAACGAGGAAGAAGGGAAAGGAGAGAAAATAAGAAAAAATAGGGGGAGCACAAGCGTAAAATTGCGAACGAGGAGGAATGAAACAAAGACCGTAAAAAAGGCAAAAGGAAGGCGCGAAGAAAGGGGGAAGAGAGAGACCAAGGAAAAAAACGATAAGCAGAGCAAAGAAATGAAATATAAATGTTCAGAAACTCAACAAGAACGAGAAAGAATAAATATATATATATATATATATATATATATATATCTATATATATATATATATATATATATATATATATATATATATATATATATATAGCATTTCATCATGAAATTGTGTGCGAAAGAAAAGAAACGAAAGGGAAATTATAGGTAATAGAAACATCATAGAATTAAGCGCACAAACGAAAAGGTGGCGGGGAACATTCGTAAAAGTTTGGCAGAACAAAGCCAAAGGATGAGAAAGAAGCGTCACCAATAACAGAAAGGAATAAGGGATGAGGAAAGATAAGGGGATAGGAACGGACACCACAGGGAAATGTCTAAGCATTAGCAAATGAAATACTTCTACATAAAAGCTTAAGACCCTTAAAATACCTGGAAATCTTCAGTAGAGGTCAAGTTACATTTGGAAAAACCGTACTTCTAAACACAAGTCAAATATATTTGAAAGTATAAGAGAATTCTGGAATTAATGTTATTTTGATTTTAATAATAAACCTCGATAACTCTATTATATTTATAATGGAAATTCTCTAGGAATACCAAGAGAAAACTTACTGTTAGGCCTAACATGATGAGCATGAGGAAAGTTAACTGATACCGAGAGAAACAGAAATAAAGGGTAGGTGATTAAAATTAAGAAAACAGCGAAGTCGTTATGTGTATACAATACCGTACTAACAATTGAATGCCATTGATAAGCGACCCAAAAAGACCCATCATGCCAAGAAACTCAACGCTGTCATAGGTCTTGACTACATATTCTTGTGCTACGTTGCTTATCCCATAGAGGGCAGCACCGCCTAGACACAGCATATCTCCTAATAGACGTTCAGCTCCTGAAACCAATGTTTTTGGGTAATGTCAAACTGTCTAGTTTTGAAAAAAATGTTCAATTAATATAACTACCTCTGACTTGGTTTAAAAGTTTGAAATGTTCATGGACTAAAAAATACATTTTGCTATTACCTACAAGATGCAAATATGGTACTAGTGAAGTTTTTGAACTTTGCTTTCAAGTATATCATATTTCTAAACTTTTGCCCGGTCAGATCTAGAGAGAAACAGTATTGATAAAATGAAACTTGCAAGTTACACATCAAATACTCAACCAGAACAGACGATATAGTACCTTTCACTGAGCGCCATCTGACCTTTGCAATGCCTAGTAGCAAAGGTACTCTATTCCT
>NC_087213.1:10298057-10310557 GCF_015104395.2 Macrobrachium nipponense | reverse complement strand
AAATGCGGACCGGCCGATGTTAACCGAACTCTGGTCCGGCCACAAATCTAATGCAGGAAGCAGTCATGACTTATTTACTGGATCCGCGGAGATGGGGGACAGGGAATAACGACGGGCCATGTATGTGATTAAATTATCATAGGCGAATGGGAAACTAGTTTGTGTGATGTGTAACGCTCTCTCTCTCTCTCTCTCTCTCTCTCTCTCTGACTATTTATTAAATTATTTCTGTCCGATTTCGTTTACAGAAATGTGTTCTTCCTGTCTCACATTTATTCACCAAATAGAATTCTCTCTCTCTCTCATATACACACACAAACACAATATTTCTGTCTGACTTTATTATCAAATTTAATATGCTCGTAAGGAGTAAATCTGCCTTTTTTGTCTCTCATTTAATCAGCAAATTGAAACATCTACCTCTCACTACTCCTGTCTGATTTCATTAACAAATGTAAAACAAGCTCGCGTGGAGTCAATCTGCTCTTTCTGCCTCTCATTTATTCATAAAACAGAAACAAGTATGCAGAAAGTATAATGGTCTCTTTGTCTTTTATGGAAAAGTTAAGTATATCTTAGTTTTACCAGAACACTGAGCTGATTAAAATTCCTCTGGTTCCGCGTTGGCCGAACCAGGAATCGAACTTCGGACCACCGGCATGGTATGTCTTTTATGGAAAATAGCTGTTCTTTCTAATTTACTAATGAAGAAAAACAAGACTGAACGGAGTCTGAAAAAGAAACCCACAAAATTGCTGTGTATAACGTGTTTACTTATAAGTATTTACATTTTATTTTACGCAACACTCGAGTACTTTCAGGTCCTATCTGTGGCCTTGACCCAGGCTGACAACTTAAACATCTCTTGAAAACGGCCACAGATAGGGACTGAAAGTACTCGAGTGTTGCGTTAAATAAAATGTAAAAACTTATCAGTGAACAAGTATATAAAGTAATTTTGTGGGTTTCTTTTTCAATCTTCCGAAAAGAACTAACTGACTGAATAGAGTATACATAACGGCATTTCTCTCTCTCTCTCTCTGAAGAAACAGAATGGCGCGGCCAGACACATTTCACAGGCGCGATCCGGACAGTTGTCACATTGAATTATACAACGACGAGAACCGATTTCGTATCATACGGACGCTGCCAGGGGTCCGTTTTCCCAGTGTGTATTTCAGGCTACCTTGTATTTGGACAGTCAGTCCTGCAGTGGCTCTTTTTAAATAAAAAAATAAACGAGTTGGGACGCGTTCATGTATATAACTGCATGTGATTTTGGGGTGGGTGGTGTGGACACCGTATCAGATTGTTGATCAGAGAGGTCTGTTTGAGGATATATTCTAGACGATTAAATCAAAATAAGGGTTTAAAGGATATATTGATAAAGTTGCACCGTTTCAAAAACGAATCAATTAGTACCAAACGAAGATTCATTATCTATTTTATAAATACTCAAATTACTAAGGGCAAACATAGAGTTAAAAGGCACTTTAAAATTAGTGGTTTCATAGTATTTATTTTTTAATGAAAATTCAATAACCATACATATATATATGCATACATACATACATACATACATATATTAGATATATAGATATATATATATATATATATATATATATATATATATATATATATATAAATATATATATAATCTATCACAGATAAACTCCAAACTGGATGATTATTCCAGTTTATATTTAATTTGTTAGAACTAAATTGTCTACTAAAAAAAGCAGATAATCATCCGTGTTTCAATTTCCACTTCATCTTCCGACCCTTTCCTTCGAAAATGATAATATCCACCCCGACCTCTTTCCCCCAACCGCCTCCCTTCTCACTCCCACGGTCAACTGTCTCTATTCTACCCCAAGGGCGCAGGCTTGGAGCACAGGCGCGGACGAACGACGGTCGCACCACAAACTAAAATAGAAGAGACAATGTATAACGCCATGAATAATGATCATCGGCTCGGAACAGATCTCTGGAGGCTGTCAAAGATGGATGAAGAAATCCCGCGCTGGAGACGATGATGAAAGATCAGCGTTACTGATGAAAGACGGTGAGCTTAATGGCTGATGGATGACAAAAGCGGGTGGGGGGCGGTTCGGATAATGATGATGAAGGATTAAGGATTAAAAGTGAGAGAGAGAGAGAGAGAGAGTTAACTCGTCATTGATCATTCTATATTTCGAGGAAGAAAAAAGTGTGAAAGAATTAAACTTGTCCCATGAAGAGAGAGAGAGAGAGAGAGAGAGAGAGAGAGAGAGAGATTTTAACGTTATTGACTGGGCTATATTTTGAGAGATAAAAGGGGAGTGAAAGAGAAAGAAAGATTGAGAGACTTGTCCCATGTTTAGAGAGAGAGAGAGAGAGAGAGAGAGAGAGAGAGAGAGAGAGAGAGAGGCTCCGGAAGTCTTGATGGAAAGAAAACTACATGTCCATAACCCTACATCAAACGGCAGGATACAATAGCTCTAATACCGTAAGAGACATATCTCATTCTTTAATGTCGTAATGTTAGACGCAGTCTAACATATTTATTCCAGCGAAGAAGAAGAGAGACTTCTGGAGCTCCAAACTGTTCTGCGTTTCAGAGCTGCCATTGACTGAACAGCCTGAAATTTTAAGCTGTCATTAACGAGGCACCTGCAGCGTGATAACACCTGAACCTTCATTTGTTTTGTGTTGTACCGCAGTGCGTTTTTTTTTTCTTTTTGCTTACCGATATCAGGTGTCAGATCTTCCACCTTTTACTGCGGTCTCTCGCGCGAGTACGGTTCCCGATATCTTCTGGCATCTTGCCACTAAACTTTGCACACCAACGATGGCAGTAGTTTTCTATACTCGTGGCATCACTGAAGTGTGGCACTTTAGAGATAGCGTGAAACTATCTTTAGAGAGAGTAGTGTGACTTCAAGTTTGTCACCAACATGGAGCCTACCTCGGTGGTCGCGGGTTCGATTCTCGGCCATTCCGTTGAGGAGTGAGAGATGTGTATTTCTGGTGATAGAAGTTCACTCTCGACGTGGTTCGGAAGTCACGTAAAGCTGTTGGTCCCGTTGCTGAATATAACCACTTGTTCCATGCAACGTAAAAGCACCATACAACAACAACCAACATGGAGAATGTTCGCTACCTCGTTCCAAATAAATGCACTGAAGCATTTCTTTAAAAATAGCCTTTCAACCAGCCTATTGTTGACAAAAATAACTCTAGCAACGTAATAATGCCAAAATTAAACCAATCAGAGTCATTACTCTGCGTACAAAATCAAAGTCACAGGCCAAGGCCAAGGATAAATATTATGGGACTATTTTCAGGGCTTGCATGGGTTCCATCTATGAGTAACAAGCGCCTCAGTGGCGTGGTTGGTATGGTGTTTGCGTCCCACCTCGGTGGTCGCGGGTTCGATTCTCGGCCATTCCATTGAGGAGCGAGAGATTAGTATTTCTGGTGATAGAAGTTCACTCTCGACGTGGTTCGGAAGTCACGTAAAGCCGTTGGTCCCGTTGCTGAATAACCACTGGTTCCATGCAACGTAAAATCACCATACAAACAAACAAACAAACATCTATGAGTAACTTTCTAATGATTATTTGTTTATTTGTGGCCAAACAGAGAGAGAGAGAGAGAGAGAGAGAGAGAGAGAGAGAGATGTCACCTTCACTTGTTCCATTTAAAATAAACTACAGAAAGGTCTTCCTCCCACTCCGTTTTCTGCTGGTACTCCAATGGACAATGCTCTCAACTGTCGTTTATTGACCAAGCCATTCGACATAAACAAAATCTTTATGGAAAAATGTTTACATTAGCCTGTCATTATTATCAATTCATTCCAATAACTACTAAATTCTGCTGTCGTACCTTGATTCTGATCACAAATCAACATAAAGTCCGTAATGAGGTGAGAGTTTTTTCTGTGCTTGGCAGGATTCGTCCGTTAAAACACAGTCATTGTCAAGTGTGGTTCTGGAATCTGGATCAGGTCATAATATCTTTTCCACTTGCAAAGAAACGAGAAGAAATGTGTCATGACGACACAGAAATGCTTAATTATCATTACTTTATTATTATTATTTTTATTTTATAATTTTAATTGTTATTTCTGTTGTCTTCATTTCTATTTTTTATTATTATTTACTTCATGCATCGGGAAGGTCCGTTTCGAATAACCAACTGGTCAGAGACTGAGCAGCAGTTATGATATACCAAGACTATCCTGGAATACTTAAACTGGAAAATCACCGTGCAAACAAACAAACATCTATGATATACTTCAGTGGAATAGCGTCATCCCACCTCACTAGACGGCTCGAAACAAACAAACAAACGCGGGGATTATCAGATCAATATAATGCCAATGCTTGAAGTCTGGCCAACACTTTAGACTACCAAAATAGGTTCTGATAACTGACGTCCTCGTGATCTGCCAGTATACTCAGGCCGAATAACGACAACTTACAGCATGAAGCTTGTTATGAACCATATGAAACTCCTCACTGATGAATGGTACACGATTTCATCTAATGAGGGAGGGACGTCATATTGCGAGCACTCAAGTGTTGATGGCATTCAGACGCCAAAACACTCGAAAACACTTGATGTTATTACTAAATCGACTCGATACAGAATAGCAGCAGCATCCAGCATCCTGCATGCAACATCTCACATAAACCATGAGTACGAAATGTGTTTGCCGGTGATGATAAAGCCTCTCGGGAAATTAATACCCGAGATAAACAAAAAGGCCGGAACTGCCGGGGCATTTATTTTTTTTAACGAGCTTTCGAGATTATACCTCATGAACAGGGGGAGCATTTAAATACGAGTAATGCCAGTATTCTCGATTTGAGAGGAATTATTGCTCGCTCTTATCGATACTAATACGTTAAGGACGCGTTAGGGAGCAACAAACAGCGAGCATGAAAAAAAATACGATGAAAGGAAATGGATTTGCAAACCTTAACCGATGAAAATAAAGTGAGTGCATATGGAATAGATGATGTGGAAAAAACTAATAAATGAAACAAGGTCATACGTAAAAGACGAAATAAAAATAAAGGACTCAAACAAGACTACAGTTTACAATGAAAACTATTGTACTTATATGCTGTCATAAATGACGGTACAGACGGCAAGTTCTCACCTCAAAGACGGTACGTCCATCCGTCTTATATTAAGATACCAGTACCTTCGATCTGCATGATCAAGTTGGGACCATTGGTGAGTGGGGCTGACACCGGACTGGACGACGGCACGTTTAAACTTTTTCTTTATTAAATTGATTAACTGATTTATGAATACTAACACTGGCGTCACAACAGCTTATTATATAGAGACCATCTAATTTCTTTCGGTACTGGTTTGGGTTTCGTTAACTATAAGAACGAGAGTTTCGTATAACAAGTAGAAAATGCGGCTCATGAAACTCACCGCCGCGGCCAATGAAACTTTCAACCACGGCCCGGTGGTGGTCTGTGTTGTTGGCCCTTATAGTGGTACCGGACGCACGATCATGGCTAACTGTAACCTTAAATAAAATACAAACTACTCAGGCTAGAGGGCTGCAATTTGGTATGTTTGATGACTGGAGGGTGGATGATCAAAATAAAAATTTGCAGCCCTCTACCCTCAGTAGTTTTTTTTTTGAAGATCTGAAAGCGGACAGAAAAAAGCCATCTCAGTAGTTTTCTTTTACAGAAAACTAAAAATGCCAAACGGCAATAATGGTAACAGACTATATTGCTATTGCATTTAATACAACATCTCGTTAGGGCATGTTCTGTATCCAGCTGGGGGCTTTTCCTTATATTAATTTCGCAAATTTTGTATTTCTTTTTATTCCGGGCTTATAATTTCACTAGTTTTACATATTCCGAGCAAGTCTAAACCCTTCGTGAATTGAAAGAAAGTATTTCTTTGCACTTGGTATTAAAGTTCTCATAGATACAAGAAATTTTATTTTAAATACATACATTTCTTAATGTGTAAGCTTTCACGTGACTTATAACTGAACGATATTAAAGAGGTATGAGAATGATGTTACTATGTGCTGAACAAATACTTTCATCCTCAATACACTTTATGTATAAATCAAAGTATTACCGTCTCCCCCCCGCCCTCCCCCCCCTCCCCCGCCAGCCTCCACCACCACAGCACCTCCCCTCCGACATTTAGCCCGAAAGAGGCAACAAATTATATATATATATATATATATAGTAATATATATTATATGCTAAATAATATAATATATATATATATATATATATCAATATCAATAACTGCCATAGAAAAACTTCACCATCAAATAACTGAAAAACCAAACTCTCTATCCAAAGCAAAAAAAAAAAAAAAAAAAAAACAAAAAAAAAAAAAAAAAACATCCAACAACTTGACATTTAAGTACTCTGTGCAATATAAAAAATATATGAATTATAATAATTGCATAGAAAAAGCTCACCATCAAACAATTGAAAACCAACTCGATATATATGAAAAAAAAAAAAAAAAAAAAGAAAAAAAAAAAAAAAAAAAAAGTTCCAAATATTTACTCCAGGAACTTTCCCGAAGCATACCCCTCCCCCTCCCCAATTTTTAAGATTTCCCTGGTCCATCTGAATATGCAGTTTAAGGGGAGATTTACAAGATTCCTCGCATTCGCAAGCAGGAAAAGGGGGAAGGCGCCTCGGGAAACTTATAAAGTTTTAAGCGTTTCTCGTTTTCAAGGCAAGCGGCCATTTTTAGCTCCTCTTCCATTCTTCTTCCAAGCGTTATGGTTTCATGCCGAGGAAGACGTGGCAAAGGAACAACGGCAAGTAGACAATAATAATATAATAATAATAATAATAATAAATAATAATAATATAATTAATAATAATAAAAAAAAATAGTAATAATAATAATATTACGCAACCCGGACCCCACACTATAAATAACACCCAGTCGAATTGGAGGACTGTGATAGACAAAACAACAACAATAATAATAATAATAATAATAATAAAATATAATAATAATAATAATAATAATAATAATAATAATAAAAGTAACGAGAACTGAAGGGATAAAGCTACCAGATGGGAGCAACATCAAACACATAGATGAGACAGGATACAAATACCTGGGAATAATGGAAGGAGGGGATATAAAACACCAAGAGATGAAGGACACGATCAGGAAAGAATATATGCAGAGACTCAAGGCGATACTCAAGTCAAAACTCAATGGAGGAAATATGATAAAAGCCATAAACACATGGGCAGTGCCAGTAATCAGATACAACGCAGGAATAGTGGAATGGACGAAGGCAGAACTCCGCAGCATAGATCAGAAAACCAGGAAACATATGACAATACACAAAGCACTACACCCAAGAACAAATACGGACAGACTATACATAACACGAAAGGAAGGAGGAGAGGACTACTAAGTATAGAGGACTGCGTCAACATCGAAAACAGAGCACGGTCGGCAATATCTGAAAATCAGTGAAGATGAGTGGCTCAAGAGTGCAATGGGAAGAAGGACTAATAAAAGTAGACGAAGACCCAGAAATATACAGAGACAGGAGAAAGACAGACAGAACAGAGGACTGGCACAACAAACCAATGCACGGACAATACATGAGACAGACTAAAGAACTAGCCAGCGATGACAATTGGCAATGGCTACAGAGGGGAGAGCTAAGAAGGAAACTGAAGGAATGATAACAGCGGCACAAGATCAGGCCCTAAGAACCAGATATGTCCAAAGAACGATAGACGGAAATAACATCTCTCCCATATGTAGGAAGTGCAATACGAAAAATGAAACCATAAACCACATAGCAAGCGAATGACCGGCACTTGCACAGAACCAGTACAAAAAGAGGCATGATTCAGTGGCAAAAGCCCTCCACTGGAGCCTGTGCAAGAAACATCAGCTACCTTGCAGTAATAAGTGGTACGAGCACCAACCTGAAGGAGTGATAGAAAACGATCAGGCAAAGATCCTCTGGGACTATGGTATCAGAACGGATAGGGTGATACGTGCAAACAGACCAGACGTGACGTTGATTGACAAAGTCAAGAAGAAAGTATCACTCATTGATGTCGCAATACCATGGGACACCAGAGTTGAAGAGAAAGAGAGGGAAAAATGGATAAGTATCAAGATCTGAAAATAGAAATAAGAAGGATATGGGATATGCCAGTGGAAATCGTACCCATAATCCTAGGAGCACTAGGCACGATCCCAAGATCCCTGAAAAGGAATCTAGAAAAACTAGAGGCTGAAGTAGCTCCAGGACTAATGCAGAAGAGTGTGATCCTAGAAACGGCACACATAGTAAGAAAAGTGATGGACTCCTAAGGAGGCAGGATGTAACCCGGAACCCCACACTATAAATACCACCCAGTCGAATTGGAGGAATGTAATAGAGCAAAAAAAAAAAAAAAAAAATAATAATAATATGCTGGAAGTAAACCATGTTTTAAACATGTTTTATTGAAGATTATTGCTGCATCATCTGCATTAATTTATAGAGGTTCTTCTCTATTTTTCTAAGTATGGCTGTCTCACTGTTGCTTAAACTGGTGACATGCCAGCCTTCGGTGCGTTGCTCACCAGTTTAAGCAACAATGAGAAAACCATTATTAGAAAAATAGAGAAGAACATCTATAAAATTAATGCAGCTGATTCAGCAATATCTTTAATAGAATAATAATAATAATAATAATAATAATAATAAGTAGACAGGCTTATCATCTTCGCCATAAACATAAAACTGTTAAAGATGATGATTAATACCAATTCTCATTATAATAATAATAATAATAATAATAATAATAATAATAATAATAATAATAATAATAATAATAATAATAATAATAATAAGTAGACAGGCTATCATCTTCGCCACAAACAAAACTGTTAAAGATGATGATTAATACCAATACTCATAATAATAATAATAATAATAATAATAATAATAATAATAATAATAATAATAATAATAATAATAATAATAATAATAATAATAATAATAATAATAATAATAATAATAATAATTATTATTATTATTATTATTATTATTATTATTATTATTATTATTATTATTATCATCATTATTATAATCAATCAGCAGTATTTGACAAAATACACATGAACTTAAAGACAACGAATTTCGGTCCTGATGTGGAACAAAACCTCAAAAATCACAGTAACATTAACAATAACTTCTTCCACAAAATTTCGCAACCACTTTCACTGCAAAACTGTACTGTAGCGAATATGGAAAACTCCATATAAGAATTGTCTGAAAACCAGAGCAGAAAAGTGTAGAAAGTGTAGAAAGCTATGACGGCATAATAATGACTGCGCAAAACACATACGACATCGTCTCGATAATATCTTTAGGATAATACTGTATGGAAGAGAAGGCTCGCCAGCCCGGGTACTGTTCAGTGCTGGATGTAGTTATAGTTCGGGTTTGAACAACGTGTTTTTGTTGGTTTTGTTTCGTTATCGCAAATTGCAGCAGCATGATTATCGTCATTGCATCTGGTAAGGGGAATTCAGTGTTACATGTGTGCATATGTGTGTGAGCAGATAAAGTATGCCCATAGTTTGCGCAAGAATTCCAATGTTGATCTTGTCTTTATGAATAATTATGAAGGAGTTTAGGTGTGTATATACATACATACATACATACATACATATCATATATATATATATATATATATAAATATATATAAATATATATATATATATATATATATATATATATATATAATATATATAAAACGGTGATGCCCCGTCAGGAAAATGGAAGGCTTTCTCGCCTTTCCATTTTCCTCCGTGGCATCAACTTTATATACACATAGCATCACGTTTTATATACTTCGTGATCAAGTTATTCATATATTTATATATATATACATATATATATATATATATATATATATATATATATATATATATATATTTATGTTTATATCTAAACTCCTTCATAATTATTCATAAAGACAAGATCAACATTGGAATTCTTGCGCAAACTATGCGCATACTTTGTCTGCTCACACGGATCTGCACACATACATACATACACAAACACACACACGCTATATATGTATATATATATAATATATATATATATATATATATATATATATATGTTTGTGTGTGTGTGTTGTTCATAAACAAAAGGTGTAATCGGAGTGGATAGGAATTTACAGAGAACTTTTTTATTTAAAAAGGATTTGATTTTTTGAAGGTGAGAATGGGAAAAGAAATTAATTATGCAGTCATAATAAGAATATGGAATGAATAAAGTAGACCTTCTCCAATGGTTGAAGGAAAACAGAAGTCATAAGCTATTTCCAGGTTAATTGAAAAAAAAGGGGCTGAAACTCTCCTATTAAATGTTACGGAGCCCAGCCGAAATATGAAAGTCAATCTAGAGTCAGAAAACGGGCGCGTATCGGAATAAAATCTTCCAAATACAGAAACTGGAAATATATGTAAATAGCTCAAAATTCCCAAAGATAGAAACTAGAAAACCGCTAGAATATACCTCTCACAAGTAAAAATTGAAAACATGTCTGGCTAAATGCTTCCACAAATAGAATTTGATAACGTATAAAAGTTCCCAAAACCAGAAAGTTACCTTAAATACACGTTTTTACAAAGAACAACTAAAAAATTGTGACGGTAAATGTTTCAATAAATTGAAAAGAGATCTGACTAGAATTAGCTCAAAATATAAACTGAAAGGATATCTAAATGCTCCTACAGAGACAAAGTGAAAAATGATCATACTTAAATTTCCTACAGATGGAAGTGGGAAATTTTTCATAAAAAAATTTACCATATATAAAAACTGAACACTAGTCAGACTAATATTTCCCAAGAAGGAAAATGGAAATTTGTCATGTATAAATTTCCCTTGGATAAAAACTGAACACTATCCGATAAAAATTTCCCACAAGTAGAAACTGAAGACAAGATGATTAAATATTCCTAAAAAACAAACTAAAACTAAAGATAAGGAAACAAATACATACTAAACGAAGCTACCTTCAAAGAACGCAGCGTCCACACTGCCGGTTAGCTACAGAAACGGAGTACCATTCCCGAGTTAAAAAAAAAAGAAAAAAGAAAAAAAAAGGAAGTGTGAGAACTGTAGAGAATGCAAGAGGAACCAAAAGGAAAATCCGCAAGTCATCGTAAAATCTGGGAACATTTGGGCGCATTCCTAAGCTTAACTTCTCCTCGGACGACAAAATAGGACACTAAAAGGACACATATGGAAGGCAATTTGTAGGGCAATTTCCTTAATCCCCCCCCCCTCCTCTTCCCCCACCTTGCCCCTTCGCTTTGTCATCTCCCACCGCGCCCAATCACCCACAGTATCGCGAGGCCGTAAGAAAGGAAGAAAGGTGTCTGCTGGCATCGAAGACGCTATAGGTCGGAATAAGGGAAGATCGAGGTATTCTAAGTTTGCTTCCTTTTCAAGGATACCTAGTTCGGAAATTCGCTTCTTTTATAAAGTGATAAGCTTGTAATAAAAGTAGTAGTATAGCCTCTAAGATTAAGCCAGCCTTGTGCTGGCACGGGCTCTTGCTTTTGATCACCCTGTAACGAATTGTAATAAACGGTTCATATGATAGGAAGCATGTAAGAATGACGCCAAACGTTCCCAAAGCACAGGCAGTCAAACTCGCATATAATTACATACACACACATATGCATATACATATATATATATAATATTATATATATATATATATTATATATATATATATTATATATATATTATATACATGAATTTCTATCACATCTCCGTGATGCATATACATACATTAAGCTACAAATGTCCTCTAATATCCAACACAATATACCTCAGAATTAACGACACTGAAGTCCTGATTTCTCCTCTGTGAGCTGGTTCGAATCCAAGATAGGGACGAAATTATCAACCAAAAAATTCCCCTTCCGTTAACATATATTTTAAAATATATTAACTCTGAGGTAGTATGAATTAGACATTAAAAGATCTTTGTAGTATATATATATATATATATATATATATATATATATATATATATATATATATATATATATATATATATATATATTCTTCACCAATGGCAAGACGTGTCTACAGACATATATTAAACGATATTCACTACAACTCACACCCTATAACTGCGGTATTACGTAAGAATGGACCGCCTGTCTAGATAACTTCCACAGTACGTAAGTGAAAATATTAAAAGGGGATGAACGGTTAAAATTTCCATAATCACAGGTCGAAAAACCTCTACGTTTCAATTGTTTTTAAACCGCTTGCAGTTACGATAGCTGAAGACTGAGCATAATTGAGGAACAGCTTTGAATACGGCAAATAACGAATTTTAAGACTAAGAGAAACATTCTGAGATACTCTAGAATATAAACGAGTTACCGAATGTATCATGAAACCCTGACAATCGTCAACAAACAACAACAACAAA
>NC_087213.1:10288057-10290557 GCF_015104395.2 Macrobrachium nipponense | reverse complement strand
TAGAAAAGTTAATATTATATAAGATTAAATAGCTGAATTCTGCCATTTATATTCAACAGAATTTGTTTAAAAGAGTGTCTTCTTAAAAAAAAAACAATATTAATGATGATAAATACGTCAATAATTCAAGGGGAATAGGACACTACAAAAACTTCATCATTATAAAAAAAAAATGAAAAAAACGCAGACACACACACACACACACACACACACAACATCTACACGTAGCAAGGCCCTGGAGACAAGGCCCATTTCACAATATTAGGAAAATTTCATTTGATTCCCAGCCGACGGCAGAACCAACATCATCCTTTAGGGGCATCCAAAACTTATCTTAGAGAGAGAGAGAGAGAGAGAGAGAGAGAGAGCATCATCCTTTAGGATTATCCGGACTTCATCTCATGAAGAGAGAGAGAGAGAGAGAGAGAACATCATCCTTTACGATCATCCGAAGCTCATCTGAGAGAGAGAGAGAGAGAGAGAGAGAGAAGGACATCATCCTTTACGATCATCCGAAGCTCATCTCAGAGAGAGAGAGAGAGAGAGAGAGAGACATCCTTTACAATCATCCGAAGCTCATCTCATGGAGAGAGAGAGAGAGAGAGAGAGAGAGAGAGAGAGAGAGAGAGAGATGTAATTTCGTCATTCCCCGTGGGCGGATCCAGTGTTATTCACTGAATGCATTATACTTATCTCGCATTTCAAATGAGGATGAAAAACTTGGGATGGAAACAAAAAATAGCATTGTATATACAAACGGCAAACCTAAATATGCTGCATTTAAAGGCCAAGCCTAAATTCGCTGTATTGAAGACCAGTAAGCAAATCGGAAAGAAAACAAAAATTAAAAAAAATAAAAGGACTAATAAAAAAAAAGTGGGCGGAGGAATAAGCAAGCTTCCAGGATCCAATACAATTATTTTTTTTCTGCCACGTAACACTACAAGTAAATTAAGCATTCGCGATTCTGCACTAAATTAGAACGAAAAGAAAAAGAAAAAGAGCTGAATACATTAAACTTCAGCAAAATATTCCTATTTTTACAATTCAATCGCATAATGCATCAAAGAACTGGACATCACAGGAAAATAGTGGAGCGTTTTTACGTCTAACGTCAGGCTGCAAGGGGTGACGTTTAAGGGCACGATTAATTATTCATTTTTTTGTTAAATTGCTTCCAGTGTAAAGCGTCGGATTACAGAAAAATATGAAACAAATACATAGCAAAATCTATTTGCTTTCAGGCACACTCAAAAGACATTCTGATTCAAATACGGAATATTCCCTCTTATGGTTGAAGAACACTTGACCCACAACAGAAACTTCCTCATCTTCTCCATTAACTCGAAACCGAACTGGCAAAAGGAATCAGCGATTCGAAACCGAGCTGGTCAAAGGCGTCAGCGATTCGAAATCGAACCGGCAAAAGGAATCAGAGATTCGAAACCGAACTGGCAAAAGGCGTCAGCGATTCGAAAGCGAACTGGTCAAAAGCGTCAGCGATTCGAAACCGAACTAGTCAAAGACGTCAGCGATTCGAAACCGAACTAGTCAAAGACGTCAACGATTCGAAATCGAACTTTGTCAAAGATGTCAGCGATTCGAAACCGAACTAGTTAAAGACGTCAGCGATTCGAAACCGAACTAGTCAAAAGCGTCAGCGATTCGAAACCGAACTAGTTAAAGGTGTCAGCTTTTCGAAACCGAACTGGTCAAAAGCGTCAGCGATTCGAAACCGATAGGTAAAAGGCGTCAGCGATTCGAAAGTGACCTGGCAAAAGGCGTCAGCGATTCGAAACCGAACTAGTTAAAGGCGTCAGCTTTTCGAAACCAAACTGGTCAAAAGCGTCAGCTTTTCGAAACCAAACTGGTCAAAAGCGTCAGCGATTCGAAACCGAACTGGTCAAAAGCGTCAGCGATTCGTAACCGAACTGGTCACAGCCATCAGCCACTCGAAACCAGACTGGCAAAAGTAATCAATGACTCAAATGGTAAAAGTAATCATTGACTCAAAACCAAAGAGGAAAAGACAACTACTGACCAGAAACCCAAATGGCAAAATAAATCCGTGACTGACAAACCGAAACTAACGAAAAGCAATCAATAACTCAATACCACACCTTATACCACACTGTCAAAAGCAGTTTGTCATTCTAAACCCCACTGGAAAAAAAAACATGACCTAAACTAGAACTGGAGAAAGGAATCGAAAGCCACTTTACCATCAATTAGTCTTTATTTATCTAATGCACTGTGTTGAAGAAGTTTTAATTCTGATCTTTGACGCAAGTTGGAAGCCTTGTCAAAGAAGGCAAACATTCCACCTGTTATTCCTCTTTGGATCTAAGCTTTGGAAGAACGAGCAAGATGTAATGCATTCATCCTTGTGACTTCAATATATGTTTATATAATAGACTTACTCACATATCGTACCTGAATTACACACACGTTTTATTTTCCCTTTTCAAAAGATGTCAACAAAAGAGGTGGAGGAGGAGGA
>NC_087213.1:10265557-10283057 GCF_015104395.2 Macrobrachium nipponense | reverse complement strand
AGTCATGAACTCGTTGGGCCTCTCCCCTCCCCTCCCCTCCCCTCCCCTCACCTGCCCTGCGCCTATCGACGGAAGCAGAATTTCAATCATCATCAAGAGGCTCTCGAGAGGGACTTATATACCTTTGCTGAAGTAGGGTTTTCTTTAAGTGTAAAGGCTTACGATAATTACAGATATAATCCCTAAGAGGGAAATGATAAATGACTCATTTCCTTAACGGCCATATATAAAATACTTCGGTCTTTTTTGTTCTTTTACAAATACTACATCAGTCATTGCTCCTAAAAACAGGACGAAAAGATATGAGTGATAAGTAATGTCAAAAGCTTCATACAGAATGGATGGCCATAGTTAAGGGGGTGGCGTTTCATTAAAGGACGTAGCAAGATGTATTTTAATAAAAAAAATATATTTAAAAATACAGAACTAATCGACTTTTATTTTTTTTCAAAATTTATTAGGAGAAGAATTAGTTAAAAAATAACTATGAAAAACTCTGTATCTACCTCAACACTATACTAATACAATAAGACCAAAATCGAGGGTAATCTAATATAAAAGAGTTTCGGAATTAAATTAATGGAGTTGATGTTAGCTGTCAGTCATCAATAATATAATAGGTATGGGATGACAAATGGGGGAAAAAAAAGTAGCCTGCTGTCCACAGGAAATGTCTGTACGCACCACTTTTTGTTCTTCCTTTTCCTGAATAAATTTTCTCCTTTTCTGGAGGAAATACTTTATTCAAGAAAAAATCGCTCGGTCTGGCTTTTGACATCCATGTTTTTTGGTATCTAAGAAGATAGAAAAAATGTAAAAGACAACTCCAAGTCAAGTAAGATTCAAAATAAAAAGACAGTAAGAGAATTCCTGTGTGTACTACTTCTACTACTACTACTACTACTATAATAATAATAATAATAATAATAATAATAATAATAATAATAATAATAGACAAAAAATCATTATAACGTCACAAAAATCACTTGTTTTTCATTTTATTCACACCCCAACAAGAACCAATCACCATCTAAATAAAAAATAAAAAATAGGAAAAAATATTCTTTTCATCTTTCTGGCAACACCAATCTCTGGCCGAGATAGGCTGTCGAGACCAACACAGAAAGTGTCACACTTCATCTTCCTTGTGGTTAGGGAAAAAGGGGGGGGGGGGGGGTGTTAGATGAAAGGAGGAATAGAGGAGGAGGAGGAGGAGGAAGGGAGCCCGTTTCTTTGTCTGAAAAGCTTAAGACATTTTGCTGAGAAAATTGAAGTCATGCCGTAATGTATTTAACGATAAAATGTCCCTTGCGCGCATTTAATTTCGTGTGTAACATCGATTCTCAAGGGGCATTAAACTTCACATTTAGACTTGCAGTCATCATGCCCATGCCCAGTTTCTCTCATTAATAGGATCCTCTCTTATATCACCGCCATTTTCGACGGTAAGGGCACACTGATATTTCATAACAGTTTAGCATGTTTATAGAACAAGGTTTCCGTAATGATTCTTGGATTAAGGCATTAAATTTGTTTTACTTAGAGGTTCTGCTCGGTTTACAGGCATCATTGGGACCCACTGCCGTTCGCAGCAGACAAAAGCAAATCGGATGAAAGTTAAAGAAACATTATATATCTATCTTTTCCTAAACATAAGGAAATCTGTATCTTTCGTTTTTAAATAGAATTTTGGGTCGCTCCCTTGTTTTTCATATCTAACATTTTATTCTTGTTTCCAAATATCTTTCTTTATTTCCAGGAGGAGGCTTTCCTATGTCCAAGCCGTCAACATGGCCTCTAAAAAAATAAATAAAAAGTCAGTGGTATGGTGGAATATTAATACATGACAAAAAGCAACCATCCGTCAATTCCTGTCCTAAAGACTCCGCATGCAGGTTCTGCGATAAGAGCATTACGGTAATTGCCAAGTAAAAGATAGTAACTATATCAACATCAGGGATAATCAACAGTAATTACGGCGTAGACTAACACTTACTCGTCCAGAACGTTTCATGCACATAAACTCACACAAACGCCCTCTCTCTCTCTCTCTCTCTCTCTCTCTCTCTCTCTCTCTCTCTCTCTCTCTCTCAGACACAAAAAGCTGCAGAAATATGTGGCGCATCCATTAAATTTTCGTTGATTTATTGACGTAACGGCACATCAGCGAACAGAGGGAAGGGGGGGGGGGGGGGGGGGGGGGGGGGGGGGGGGGGCGAAGCCGTAATGGACCAGATAACGAAGAAGGGGAAGTGGAATAAGGGATAAACATGGAGATATATCAAAGTGAGGAATAAAAGCGTGAGTAAAATATAATTTAACCACTATTAACAGTGTAGGAAACTATTACAAACTGAAGATGAAATTATTGGCAAAAAGAAAAATATATAATAGCCCAAGGAAAATGATAATATTAAGGTAGGAAAATACAGGCAACATAAGTGTAAATCTTAGAATAAGAAAGCAGTGATAAAAGAAGAGGAAAGTACTGATAACGATGATAAAAATACTGCTGCCAAGTCAGGATGTCAGGGAAGTACTGGCAAGAGTTCTGAAAATGCTTGAAATATGCGGATAATTCTGACACCAGAGTAAAAGAGAAAAATAGGAAAAATAATCAACATACATAAAACTGGACTTAGAACAATAGATTGATCCCCAAGTAGGAAAACATAAAGAATTTGGTAAGCAACAAACTGATTACAATATTGCTCAGACTGATTGATCAGTGAAGAAGGAAAGTCAGCGGTTAAAACAGAGAGAGAGAACGAGAGAGAGAGAGAGACTATGAACTAGGCCTCGCCCAAAAAATACAAACTATGTGGCAAGATAATTCTATTTTATGTCCGGAATCGAGTGGTAATATTGTGGCTCTTGGGAAGAAAGTCTCAGCAGGCGAACTGAGCAACCCAATTAAGTTAAGATTGAATGGTGTTTTTACGTTGCATGGAACCAGTGGCTATTCAGCGACGGGACCAACGGCTTTACGTGACTTCGTAGAAAGTGAACTTCTATCACCATAAATACACATCTTCTAACCCCTCAGTGGAATGGCCGAGAGGCAAACTCGCGTCCACCGAGGTGCCAGGTCAAGACCATACCGACCACGCCACTGAGGCGCTCCAATTAGGTTAAGAAATCTACAAGTGCTACACAAATACGAAAAAAAGGCGACGTTCAATTATAAAACAGAACTCGCGAACCAAACCGCTATCAGGCTGTTCAAATCACTCTTCAGTTTATCACCGAAATATAATAATTTACGTATATAAATTTCTCGTGACAATTTCCTCTAATTACAATAATATAAAAGGAGGCGAAACATCCCCCACAGTCTGAATTATAGGTAGTTTTTTATGATTTGAAAAAGAAACTTTTGAACTTTATTAAAAGGTTATTAGGAATTATAAGAAAAAAACCTCTTTAAAGGCTCTTAATGATATATTTAAAACTACCTTTCTTTTTTACTACAGGGACAAGTTCTTTGATCTCCACCACAAAGGCTAAGTCGAAAGTACACCAGTAGTGAATGAAAGAGCATACAACACAAAACTATATAGGAAGAAAGTAACAAAAATAAAAACGAACACATTTATTTAGAGAGAGAGAGAGACGAGGAGAGAGAGGAGAGTTGAGAGGAGGAGAGAGAGGAGAGATAGGAAAAACACAAAATATATATACACGTAAGTGAAAAACGATTGAGTATTAGGCAAAAAGAAACCTAAATAAATGTATGTACATAAATACATACATACTTACACACACACACACACACACACACACACACACACACACACAATATATATATATTATATATATAATATATATATATATATATATATATATATATATACAGACAGAGAGAGAGAGAGAGAGAAGCTAGCTCAAAACTTTGCAAATAAAGGTATCAGAATCCAACTTTTTCCAGGATTACATTAACCTAACTGTTGGGGAACTCTGTCCTCTATAGAAAGTTGTTACATTTGAAAGGAACAAATCGAAAAACTTCGTGCCTTTGGGGGTGACACTCGCAATAAGCTACAGCGAATTGGAAAGGATCCACCACCTGTACGTAGCATATCATTTACTTACTGGGGAGTGAAAGGCTTCTCAAACACCTATACACACACGCACATACACTCACATACATATACACAGAGAGTCATGAAAGAAACCCCTTCAGCAGTTGTGGGAGTTGTGACGAAATGTAATGCCAGAGACACTTGACTGACAGGACAGACAGATCGTGGACAGACACAAACAAGTAAAATCGAGTGTTTTGTAACAGCGTATAATGCTGTACGAAACTCTCACCCCATAGCGGTGACAGACGCAAGATGACGGTAAACTTTAATCTTGAATAGAATAAAAAGTACTGAGGCTACAGGGTTGCAATTCGGTATGTTAGATGATTAGAGGGAGGATGATCAACAGACCTATTTGCAGCCCTCTAGCCTCAGTAGTGTTTTTAGATCCAAGGGCGGACAGACAAATATCCATCTCATTAGTCTTCTTTTATAGAAAACTATAAAAAGAGACTAATAATAAATTTAAAGAACGTCCGGATACAAGAAATCTACAAATATAAAGACATACATAGACAAACGAAAAGAAAACAAAAAGTAAATTACTATTTCCCCACCTAGTCTTAGTCTAATTTCATGCATTTTTAACCTCGTCGTCGGAAGTGATAAGAACAATAATGATTAATTAGTAAAACCCGTGGAAATTAATTCGCTTTCGTTTCCTCTCGTCACTGTTACACTGCTTATTAGTGGCATTCCCATTTACTGACCTCTCTCTCTCTCTCTCTCTCTCTCTCTCTCTCTCTCTCTCTCTCTCTCTCTCTTTACAAGCAGCCTGGGTCTTGGCAACGTTTCCAGTTCCTAATTTCTCTTCTTCTCTAGTCGATCTCAGGATTCCTGACGTTAATCCGTCAAAAACCCTCTCAAGAATGAAAAAAAGTAGAAACAAATGAAAAAAATTATATGTAGACGTGTAAAGATACAAGAAGTATTACAAAAAGGTGGTAGAAGCAGACTCCACTTCAGCTCAGGGGTAAATATATAAGCCTTGAGTATTTGCAAAACTAAATGAGCCAAAATTATGTTAATTATGAACGAGAATTCTTCCCTGTGCGACACACACGAGGTAAAGAAAGTTCTTATTTCCATTTAAAACGTAAAAGAAAGACTGAACCTCTTTGAACAGTTTCCCAGGGGGAGAGAGCTCTTCCCTGTAGATCATTATTCCCTGGAAGAACATCCTCAATTACCCCTGGGGAAAAAAATCCTGCCATTACCTATTGGGAAGAATTACCTTCAATTGCACAACAGAAAAACATCCCCACTATCTCCTCGGAAAAACATCTTCGATTATCCTTAGGGAAGAACTCTCTTCGGTTAACCCGTGGGAATAACATCCTTCAGAGGGAGAGGTGCTCTTCCCTAAGCACAGCTTCCTCCTATGGGCGTCACGCTTCGATAATAATCTATAATTTTTTTTTTCTATTTTCAATAAGCGTCTTCTATCTATTCCTATGGGCCGGGGTTTACTAATGGCTCATTAACGGGCCATAAATCTACCTTCTAAATCACCCTCTTTAATTAGGTACCATATATCTAATCAATCAAAGGCTTAATCATCCTGGCGTGTCGGGAACACTCCCTTCTTCCCCAACCCCCCCAACCACCAAAATCTCCCCTTCTCCCAATAACCTACAAATCCTGGCTCTCTCTCTCTCTCTCTCTCCCTCCAACACCTCCAAAAATGAGAGCTATATATCGCGGCTACCATCTCGCGTTGACACCTTAACCCCCCTCTCCCCCACCCCCACCCCCTACACCTCCAGTTCCCCCCGTGGGAACCCCATGTTTATCACCCCCTAGTTAATGAGCCTTCCTTTCTTAACGCTGAGAAGTCTCCTCCTCCCCCTCCCTCCCCTCCTCCTACTCCTCTCCTCCTCCTCCTCCTCCTCCTCCTCCTCCTTTCCCCTCGTCGTCATGGCTCAACGTTATACGCTTTGCTTCTTATTTTTTCTTTCACTTTACTTTCGATTTTGAATTTCCTTTTCCCTTCCCGTTCTCTTGGCGTTTCTTCCTCTTCTTCCGATTTTCACCTTATATTTGCTAATCTATTCCTTCCTTCTCTTCTTACGTTTGTTCCTCGTTCGATTTTCATTGTTTTTTCATTCTCTTCCTTCGTTTCTTCCTCGTTCGATTTTCATCTTATTTTTTCATTCTCTTCCTTCGTTTGTTCCTCGTTCGATTTTCATCTTATTTTTTTATTCTCTTCCTTCGTTTCTTCCTCGTTCGATTTTCATCTTATTTTTTTCTTATTCTCTTACTTCATTTGTTAATTCCTCAGTTCGATTTTCATCTTATTTTTTTATTCTCTTCCTTCGTTTCTTCCTCGTTCGATTTTCATCTTATTTTTCCATTCTCTTCCTTCGTTTCTTCCTCGTTCGATTTTCATCTTATTTTTCATTCTCTTCCTTCGTTTCTTCCTCGTTCGATTTCATCTTATTTTTTTATTCTCTTCCTTCGTTTCTTCCTCGTTCGATTTTCATCTTATTTTTTTATTCTCTTCCTTCGTTTCTTCCTCGTTCGATTTCCCCTCCTATCTTTTTCATTATCTTCCTCCTCTTCCTTCGTCTTCCTCTAATCCGCTACGCATTTCAATCGCAACTTTGCTATCCTATTCTTTCTAATGGCTTCTTCCTGTCTACATTGATGATTCATTTCGCTACGCTCCCCTTTCTGTCTATCTCTGTCCATCATTTATTTCTCCCAAATCCTCAGCCTTCGTGTCTGCTTCACTCGCCTCTCTCCATCTGATTTCAATTAATTGACTTTAATCCGCTCTTACCTTTATTCTTTATTCCTCTCCCCTCTTTCTATCGCAGTTCGAGACTCTGATTCTGTGCCAGTCTTGATTTCATTTCCTTTCATTCTTCTTTTTTCTTTTCTTTTCATCCTCATTCGATGATTTATTTTCGTTCTAAAAGTTTTCGATTTCATCTCGAGTTTCCTTTATTCGGTTTTTAATGTTTGTTTTCACCATTCTCGAGTTCCCCTTCATTCTCCATATTTGTATCGTTTCACGTTCATTACATTACTGCTATGTAAAGGTTTTCATTTCTGCGATTAAAAATAATTTCTTTTCAACATTTTATTCGCACTACTAATTATTTCTAACCGACAAAGTCAAATTCATCATCACTGCTCAAGCGCTCTTTTTTCCGTCTTCATTCCACTCATTAGTCCACTGTCGTTTATAGTTTTAATTACGTCATTCATTTCGACTGACATTCAAATGTCACTGATTAATCACAGATTCATTTTCTCCCTTCATAAAACTTCTTCTTTCGTTTTTATCTCAACTTGACATTTACTTGACACCTTTCATTTATAGTAATCATAATTATTTTCCATCACCTGTAAACCTGTCGCTATACTCGGTTTTTTTCCATCTGTCCACCCACCTGTGGTGTTTGCGTATGGTAACACTGCATCCCGGGCTTTAGATAGCTACATTCAGCTTACATTCAACAATAATAATAACATCCTATTTCGAATAGTAACGGTGTAATTCGCATACAGTAAATTATTAAAACACTTTTCAGTTGAAAATGTACACCAAGATATCCTTTTATTTACCTAAAACTTACACATAGCGTAACTATTTAAACCCCGGGACGCAGTGTTGCCATACGCAAACACCACAGGTGGGTGGACAAATGGAAAAAAACAGAGTATAATTAATCACGCCTAGTTAGTTTTCTGCGCTTATGAATTTCTTTCGTATTCAGTACGCTATTTAAACTACATTTTAATCTTTATTGCAATTGTTTCAGTGCTATGAAATTCACATTGTCGTGAAAAACTGTTTTATAATAAAAACCCATAATTATATAAATAGGTTGCGTTATCAACAGCCTTTTTCCTTCTATCTTTCACAAATTATACAACTTATTCATAAGTTGTGGATTTTTCCTATAAAACTCTTTCAATTCAAGACAATACTGCAGTCTTACCTTCAGTAATATTAGCCTTCCCTTGACCTCACAGTTCCCCAAGAACAGAACACAATTCCTCCACGGATCGAGAACCAATAAGCCGAGGCGGGCTAAGTCAGGGTGGGGAGGGGGGGGGCGGTTTCCTTCTAAATTTATGTAGTAGGTGACAAGGACAACGTACTACGGTCTCCATGTAACCAACATGGATTCTTGAGGGAGGGGGGGGGTGGGTTGTGGGGGGGGGAGAGAAGTCCAGTGGTGTGATGGAGAAGTGGGAGGAGTAGAGAGGTTTAAAGGGGATATGAGGCTGATGAGAGAGAGAGAGAGAGAGAGAGAGAGAGAGAGAGAGAGAGAGAGAGAAGGAGGTCACATCTACAGAAGGGGAGAGACAGTTTCAGCAAACATTTGGAAAAAAAAAAAAAAAAATAAATGCGCAAATGAGAAAGCCAGAGTTGGGTAAACATAAAGTCCAAATAATTCAGGACGCAGATGAACGCTGATTAATAAAAAAGAAATGAAAAATCTAGGAAAAACGAAGAACAGGAAGAAGTTATATTACAGATTACAGCAAATGAAAGTGAAAAAAGTGGCAAACCAGGTATATCACTTAACACCGGCAGACCTGATTTTTTTTATATATATATTAATCCACTTATATTCAGGCAATTAATCCAATCCACAACGAATCGAAAATCAATCCAAAAACTAATCCACTTGGGTATAATAATTTAAGCCGCGGTACTCTATGCGAATGACAGCTCCAAGCCACCGGATATCCGATTAACAGAGAATCGTGCGGTGGCGTTCAACAAATCGTTTTTGAAACTGAAAACGGATAATGAAAAGACGTTCGCTATCATAATTCCCCGGATGTTTGTACGGTGTCATCTCATCGCAGAAGTTTTCGTTCGCTTTCATAAGATATCGCTCTGATATAAGAAAATAAAAAAAAAAGGCCACCTCTCGAACGAAGCTCAGGAATTCTTCCAAGATAAAAGAACAGAAGTTTTGTGTGTGTGTTGCGCATGAGTCTTTTCATCTTTTTTACCCCTTTTTTCATTTTTTTTTTTTTATCTTTTTTTTTAAGTCCTCTGTCAAGTGTAACGGGACTTTTTTTATATATATTTTTGGGAAAGGGAAAACGTCAAAGAGCAAAACGCATTCCTTCCAGTTTGATGGCGAATTGTTTCGCTGGCGAAGACGCGCAACGAATATATATACACACACGGCCGTTTTCGGCCTGCCTTCCCGACTGCTTGAACGCTTCCACTTCACGTCATAGGAACTCGGCACAAGTTTGTGCTTGAAAAAAGAAGGAAAATGAAAGAAGAAAAAATTAGATAATCAATCATGTTGGCTGGAAGACACTGACGCCTCTCTCGAAGACTATCGGTTGATAACGGCTACTGCTACTACTACTACTACTACTACTACTACTACTACTCCCAGTATGATGGTAGATAACATACTACCACTACCAATATTATTGGTGAAGAAATTCAGAGTGGTGTAAATATAAGAAAGACATATTTACATTTACACTACTGTGGGTTTATTCACCATTTTATGAGATTTTTATGGTCAAATATTACTAATAATGGTAGAGATAAAAGAGATATTAGAAAAAAAACATGAATAAACTCTGAGGGTTACAGAAACATTAATGACAGGCTGAGTGATGCTAAATAATGTGAATATTAACATACGCATTGATTGACTGATGCATGTTGCATCAGTCAATCAATGAACATACTGCATCAATCAATCAATCAACATACTGCATCTTGAGATAAGGAAACACGAAGCACGTAGCAATCTAAACGCCAAAATCAGTGTAATAACTGATATAATATCAAATGCTGGCATATTTTTTTCGGTGAAAGAACGCTTTATATTCCATCAAAACTCATCACACGATAAAATCTAAAAGAGCTTTATAGGAAGCTTCGATTGAATAAAAAGAGCTTTATAGGAAGCTTCGAAATAAATGGGAAAAAAAAAAGAGCTTTTATAGGAAAGCCCTTTCGGAATTTGAATGAAAAGAGCTTTATAGGAAGCTTCGATTGAATGAAAAGAGCTTTATAGGAAGCTTCGAATAAATGAAAAGAGCTTTATAGGAAGCTTCGATTGAATGAAAAGAGCTTTATAGGAAGCTTCGAATAAATGAAAAAAAAAAGCTGTTTGGAATTTAGCAGCAACCTGGAAGGTCTTATCAGGAAAACGCGGAGAGAGAGAATGGGAATTGGAACTGGAATATAGAATTTAGCCGAAAGCCAAGCGCTGGGACCTACGAGGTCATGAAGCACTGAAAGGGAAATTAACAGCGAAGGAGGATTGAAAGGTGTAACAGCTGAGCTATGAAAACTGTTCGAGAAGGTGGAAAGTCAGCTGGAAGAACGAGAAAATGAACAGAGATGCAGTAAAAAGGAATGAAAGAAGTTGCAGCTGCAAAGAACCTCAGTAATGCTCACAGTTCGCCACGTGAGGTACACTGACGGCGCCAATGATTGAATACTTCCTTCTTTCGCTGAGACGTGCTTGTCAGGAAACATGGTCTCCTTCATAAAGCTAAAATTCGCCCCCTTCCCCTCCTGGTGAGCGATATGTCTTATCTTTTCTGATACATTACGAAGCTTGTCGATATTTACCCGTCATTCATTTATCCACAAGGCTATTTTCGCTCGAGCGATCGATCGGTTTCTTATTGTTTCGCTCTATGAGCGATGTATACCATAGGCACGGCAGAACACGCCAATCAGCAAACATGACGGTGAGTGATCTGAAAGGATTCACTGCAGAGAGAGAGAGAGAGAGAGAGAGAGAGAGAGAGAGAGAGAGAGAGAGAGGAAATTGCATAAAAATATTCAAATTCATAAATTTACAATGAGAGAGAGAGAGAGAGAGAGAGAGAGAGAGAGAGAGAGAGTCATAAAAATAATTCAAATCCAAATAAATTTACAAAGAGAGAGAGAGAGAGAGAGAGAGATTACATAAAAATAATTCAAATTCAAATAAATTTACAATGAGAGAGAGAGAGAGAGAGAGAGAGAGAGAGAGATGCAGCTGAAACAATTCAAATTCAAATAAATCTACAATGTGAGAGAGAGAGAGAGAGAGAGAGAGAGAGAGAGAGAGAGAGAGAGAGAGATTGCATAAAAATTATTCAAGTTCAAATAAATTTACAATGAGAGAGAGAGAGAGAGAGAGAGAGAGATTGCGTAAAAAAAACATATTCATTCAATTTTAAATTCAAATGAAATTTAGAAGAGAGAGAGAGAGAGAGAGAGAAGAGAGAGAGAGAGAGAGAGAGAGAGATGAGTGCATAAAAATATTCAATCCAAATAAATTTACATGAGAGAGAGAGAGAGAGAGAGAGAGAGAGAGAGAGAGATTGAAAAACGATCTAAAATTATATCAATTTCCAATGCAGTTACTCCCATGCAAATTACACAATAACCACCGATATTCACGAATAAATAATTATATTTCAAAAATAAAACTTGCGGAAACTAGTGGTGAATTATTACTTCCTTTTCATACATTAATTTAGGCTTCGTTATTTATATATGAATGTTAAATGTATCTCCAATATATATCTCCGGTTTATGCTAAGGATTTGATGACAGTGGGGCAATTGTTAAAATAGAAAACTAGAAAAAATTAACTCTTGCAAAAATGGTGAGATACATATGTTTTTAAAATGAAATAATTCATAAATAATTATATATAAAAAAAACTTACCGACGAAATATTTTTAGGCCTGCACGAAATGAAAAACACGATTTTTACTCATAAATAAAAAAAATCCTAATCTTTGCCTATAATGAGAAAAAATGTAATGCGTTCAGTGATATATATAATAATGAAAAAGTATAAAATGCCAAAAATACAGGAAAAATATGAAGCACTTCAAATGTCAATCTTAAATCAACACAATCTGCCTTTAAATCCCAAAGGCAACAAAACATTCATTATTGCACAAATCCATCACAAATCACCAATCAGCAAATATAAAACCACAGCTAATCCCATAAATAAAATCAATGCAATAGATTTACATAATCCTACAGCGATCAGTATAATCCTTCTCGAAGCGCAGGAGGAAAAAAAATACTAAATCCTGAACATCCTAATTACCGGGACGTCCCCAGAGATCCTGCAGGGCTGCTCCTAAGTACTTCATCAGTCACTTCAAAGACTTCCAATTCTCAGTCGGTCACCGGTTAACTGGATCAGCTGATAACGTCAGGTTACCGGTAATTCTGACATTTTCCTTTATCCGGAATGACCAACGTGACGCAATTTCATTTGGATGTCAAAGAGCCAAGACGATTATGTCGTCCAATGCAAAGATTAATGGTGGTGGTAATGACGTCACTACCTAATGGTGAATAAACAAATAATGTCAAAACTGTTCCTGATAATGACATAATCATGTCTTGCTTGTAAAGGAGCGAGGAAAACTAAAGTAATTCATGCAATGCGAGGATAATGGTGATGGTGATGACGTCACTAAATAATGGTGATGATATGAACTAATAATGTTCAAACTGTTCCCAATGTTGATGTAAACGCGGGGAAAATAACGTGGTACTCCATGCGATGTGGAGATTAACGGTGACGGTGATGATTTAACTAATTAAAGGTGATAATATAAACAAATGATAATACTGTTCCCTAATAATGGTGATCATGTACATCTGAGTGGTTTTGATGATGTGATTAAACTGCAGCTATATAATGGTAATATCGTAAGTCTAATATAGTGATATTCTTATCAATTAACAGTGGGACTCTAGTTTAATAATGGAGATATCTTAGACGAATATCTAAGGCATTTCAATTGTATAACTGTTCCAGTTAATGAATGCGATAATATCCCTGATAATGATAAATTCAGATACCACTTAAACATGAATGGCGAATAACGATGCGTAGACAAGCTCAGGAGCTATTTGATGTCTAGGCCAGTCCCTTACGACGCTCCTGATTGGCTGTTGATAAGTCAATCACCGGGCTGAAAACCCTCAGTCTCTCTCGAGAGTTCACATAGGCAGGATGTATGTTCCACATCTCCTGAGGGATACTTTTGAAAGACGTATCCCTCAGGAGAGGTGGAACAAAGCTCCTACCCATGTGAACTCTCGAGAGAGACTGAGCGTTTCCAGCCCTGTGATTGGCTTATCGACAGCCAATCAGGAGCGTCGTAAGGGACTGCCCTAGACATCAAATGCACGGTTGGTGTGAAGCTATTATAGTAATATATTCATATTAAACAAATACGAAAACAAGAAGGTAACCTATAAAAACAAGGTTGGGAAGACGACCACGTTTGCGCTACTGAGGAAAAGGACATCAGAAGCTTTTTAAAACCTTACCGCTGCGCTGTTATAAATAAAACGAAAGTTTCTTCGGCGCAATCGGGTTTTCTGTACAGCGTATAACGCTGTATGAAACTCTCAGCCACAGCCCATGAAACTCATAGCGGCCGTGGTGGTCTGTGTTGTTGCGCTTGCCAGACGCACGAGCATGGCTAACTTTAACCTTAAACAGAAAAAAAACTACCAAGGTTAAACGGCTGCAATTTGGTATGTTTGGTGATTGGAGGGTGGATGATCAACATACCAATGTGCAGCCCTCTAGCCTTAGTAGGTATTAAGAATTGAGGTTTGACAGGCAAATTGCGGACGGACAGACAAATAACCATCTCAACCGTTTTCTTTAACAGAAAACTAACAACGAACTGCCTACCTGAAATATGTATATTTTCTCTTCGGTATTAAGCTCCTTATTTTAATGGAGTGACTCCAGAAAACTAAAATAAAACGACGGTGAACGCGCCATTCATAATTTATCGCCTGCAACTTGGATGAATCTCTTGTACCGAAAACTGCATGATATAATTTACTGTAATTTAAAGACTGCACGTGGGACAATGCCATTATGCTAATAGTCTTCTGAATAGGTTTATACATGAAAACAATGATTTGAGAGAGAGAGAGAGAGAGAGAGAGAGAGAGAGAGAGAGAGAGAGAGATTATACAAAAGCACATTCGTACTATGTAGTTTCAAACAACTCTTGAGAGAGAGAGAGAGAGAGAGAGAGAGAGAGAGAGAGAGAGAGAGATTATGCAGAAGCACATACGTACTATGTAGTCATTCAAACACAACTCCTAAGAGAGAGAGAGAGAGAGAGAGAGAGAGAGAGAGAGAGAGATCCTGCAAAAACACATAGTACTTATGTATTCATACAATCACAACTCCCGACAGAGCAAGAATAGCAAAACAAAAGTATAAGAACACAAACAATTGAAAAAAGGTGAGTGTGTTGACAAGAAGACGTGAAAGTTTCGGTAACTATTTTGCTACAGTTTCACCCGGTCTTTCTCACCAAACAAGGAAGGCTTATTTGTCTGAACTTGTCACCATCACTAAGATGAAAACTTATATTAGCCTGTCTTCGTAACATCGAAGGCAGTGGTGGCCGACGCACATACGCCTACATGTAACCATAATCACAATGCTACTGTCAATTCATTTTACCTCCACCTGAGATACAGAAAGGGGTAATTACATAAGCATTTCCTAGAAAGCCATAAGAATTTTCAATATAGATATCTCTGTGTCCTAAAACGCAATGCTATCATATTTTTTTCCTTGTGTAACCAAATATGTGACTAAAATAGTCTACTTGTAATAAAATCCACTCTTTGACGAGCCGTCGACCAATTAGGGGACAGCCCCGCCCCCTTCTCTCTCTCTCTCTCTCTCTCTCTCTCTCTCTCTCTCTCTCTCTCTCTCTCTCACCACTGTTCAATAATAATCTCAGCCAAGAAGACAGAAGAGGCTGCAGGTAAGGTTATTGCTGCAATAATGCCAGTTGCCAAGGTAACAGGCCGCAACATAACACGAAGAACAGAGGGGGCCATTGAATGAAATTTCAATAATACTCACAAACAGACGAACCTTTATCAGATGCATTTGCACCTATGAAAATAATGTTCAAGCCTCACTCAAGTGCCACTCGAAGAAACTCTTGCTTTAAAACAACGTTTGAAAGTGCCATCGACGAGGACAACTTACATTATCCAGATATGTGTTAGCAGGAATTCATTAGGGAGGTTCAGAAAAAAATGAGGAAAAAGTACGATTTTAATTATGAAAAGCGAGGTAAATGCAGCTCAGAATTCCTCGAATAACAGCCTCCTTGTTTTAACGCTAACAGCAGCTTGAGAAGATTGTTTAGTTTATCAAATCAAATAAGGATTTTTCTCTGTTTCTTTTTTTAACAAGGTTTTTTTTTCCTGTTAATAAAGATGATGACACGCTCAGGACTCGGAGTTTCAGCATATTTAGAATACTTTCATAATATGCGAATGTCTGCACCATCGACGGACGTCAGAAGCACTCAGAAGATAATCTTTCTCTTAGAAATTTGCTGGCGAAAAAATGAAATCTACTTAAATATGTAATTCATTTACGATGATATCACAACGACGATCGTCTTCGACCTGGTGCTATAAACTCTACTTCAACAGGAGCGAACATTCTTGGTGTTTCATACTCTTCATCTAGCAAAATGTCGGCACCATTGAGAATAGTATTCATTAGGTCTAGCTGACCCAAACCAGAGGTATAAGGAGATGAGAATGGTATTCATTAGGTCTAACTGACCCAAACCAGAGGTATAAGGAGTTGACAATGGTATTCATTACATAGGTCTAGCTGCCCCAAACCAGAGGTATATGGAGTTGAAAATGGTATTCATTACACAGGTCTAGTTGACCTAAACCAGAGGTATAAGGAGTTGAGAATGGTATTCATTAGGTTTAGCTGACCCAAACCAGAGGTATAAGGAGTTGACAATGGTATTCATTAGGTCTAGCTGACCCAAACCAGAGGATATAGGAGTTGAGAATGGTAATTCATTAGGTCTAGCTGACCCAAACCAAGAGTTATAAGGAGTGAGAATGGTATTCAATTAGGTCTAGCTAACCCAAACCAAAGTTGTTATAAGGAGTTGAGAATGGTATTCGTTAGGTCTAGCTGACCCCAAACCAAGAGGTATAAGGAGTTGACAATGGTATTCATTAGGTCTAGCTGACCCAAACCAGAGGTATAAGGAGTTGACAATGGTATTCATTAGGTCTAGCTGACCCAAACCAGAGGTATAAGGAGTTGAGAATGGTATTCATTAGGTCTAGCTAACCCAAACCAAAGTTATAAGGAGTTGAGAATGGTATTCGTTAGGTCTAGCTGACCCAAACCAGAGGTATAAAGATTTGAGAATGATATTCATTAGGTCTAGCTGACCCAAAACCAGAGTATAATAAGGAGTTGAGAATGGTATTCATTAGGGTCTAGCTAAAACCCCAAACCAAAGTTATAAGGAGTTAGAGAATGGTATTCGTTAGGAGGTCTAGCTGACCCAAACCAGAGGTATAAAGATTTGAGAATGGTATTCATTAGGTCTAGCTGACCTAAACCAGAGGTATAAGGAGTTGAGAATGGTATTCATTAGGTCTAGCTGGCTCAAACCAGAGTTATAAGGAGTTGAGAATGGTATTCATTAGGTCTAGCTAACCCAAACCAAAGTTATAAGGAGTTGAGAATGGTATTCGTTAGGTCTAGCTGACCCAAACCAGAGGTATAAGGAGTTGAGAATGGTATTCATTAGGTCTAGCTGACCTAAACCAGAGGTATAAGGAGTTGAGAATGGTATTCATTAGGTCTAGCTGACCCAAACCAGAGTTATAAGGAGTTGAGAATGGTATTCGTTAGGTCTAGCTGACCCAAACCAGAGGTATAAAGATTTGAGAATGGTATTCATTAGGTCTAGCTGACCCAAACCAGAGGTATAAAGATTTGAGAATGGTATTCATTATGGTCTAGCTGACCCAAACCAGAGGTATAAAGATTTGAGAATGGTATTCATTAGGTCTAGCTGACCCAAACCAGAGGTATAAAGATTTGAGAATGGTATTCATTAGGTCTAGCTGACCCAAACCAGAGGTATAAAGATTTGAGAATGGTATTCATTAGGTCTAGCTGACCCAAACCAGAGGTATAAAGATTTGAGAATGGTATTCATTAGGTCTAGCTGACCCAAACCAGAGGTATAAGGAGTTGAGAATGGTATTCATTAGGTCTAGCTGGCTCAAACCAGAGTTATAAGGAGTTGAGAATGGTATTCGTTAGGTCTAGCTGACCCAAACTAGAGGTATGAGAAGGGTAAATGAAAAACAGGCTATAATTAAGTGAATGGCATATTTATGGAAGCAGGAGTGACATGCTGGAGAGTTTAGCAAATCTAAGATCTCCACCGTGTAGAAATCTATTTAAAATTTGTTAATTAGTTAATCATTACCTAATTATCGGTCCTTCAGTAATACAGTCATGTAAGGTAATTTCCAGTTCCCGATGTCTCATTATCAACACAGCAAACTCTCCAGCATTTTGGAAATTTTAGAAGTTAACAGTAAC
>NC_087213.1:10255557-10260557 GCF_015104395.2 Macrobrachium nipponense | reverse complement strand
AGGCAAAATAGTAGTATTTTACTAAGGTTTAACCACCAAATGATAGAAGGATGCTGACCGAATTGCTGTAAAACACCAGTCATCACTAAGACTGGCAACGGAATTTAACAAGCAAGCAGCAACGGGTCACAAGATTACGCAACCAGAGAAATTGGCCTCAAAAGCGAACAGAGTAAGCGACAAAATGACCATTTCTACGCACGACGGAATTCCGATTAGCAAATTTCTCATTCGGTAAAAAGAAATCACCTGTCCTTCGTAAAATTCCTCCCGCGCAAGGGCAGCAAACAGAAGCGACAAACACACAGAGACGAAACAAAAACAAAAAGAACGCAGCCGGACGAGTGCAAACAAGAACAAACAGAACGTAACCGGTCGCATGCTTTAAAAAAAGAAGAGAGAACGCAACCGAACGATTGCAAACAAAGTTTCCCGCCCATTTCGACCGCCCCGATACAACAGAAGTCTTTTGTTCCTTTCAAATGCGCACCGCTGCTATTTCCGAACTCGGCCAATGTTTTACGTTTAACCCATCGTTTTACGAACGGGAGAGGAAAAGGCGGCTATCGGAGGAGGAACAAATAAAGGAAAAGAAGTTAGAGAAGCTAAAAATACAGCAAACGAGGGAAACGATTGATAAGAATTGAAAAAAATAAATGGGGGAAAATAAAAGACAATCCGAAAAGGCAATGCTCAGGGTACCTGATACATTCAAATCAGCTTCGGTCTTTCTCCAGTAAATTCTGCTTTATCGAGAGAGAGAGAGAGAGAGAGAGAGAGAGAGAGAGAGAGAGAGGTGAATTTTCTAAGTTTACAAGGGTTTGAGATAGGGAGACAGAGAGAGAAGAATGATGCATTCTCAAAGAGAGGCAGGCTAAAGAGAGAGAAGAGAGAGAGAGAGAGAAGAGAGAGAGAGATTCTGTATGATCTCGAAAGAGATGCAAAGTGTAAGAGAAAGAGGGAGACTGGAGCATTTTCAAAGTGAACCAAGCTTTCAGAGAGAGAGAGAGAGAGAGAGAGAGAGAGAGAGAGAGTAGGACTTTATTTTGAAGGTGAGCCAGGCATAAAGTGAGCGAGTTTCTGGAACCAAATCTAATTTACTCAGAGCCTCAAACTTCCAAGATGATAGCCTTTTACGAAGAGGGAGAATGGGACAGAGCATTCCAATCAGATAAAACCCAACATGCCATGAAGGTGTGAAATTATGGTGCCTGCCTTTCCATTTCGAACTTAAATAACAATGCTTGCAGCTCTATATCCCTCTCGCTATATTATATATATATATATATATATATATATATATATATATATATATATATATATATATTACATATATATATATATATATATATATATATATAGATATGAACATATAATGTTCTTAATACAAGCCATATTATGCATATTATGCAAGCGAACATGACTGCAATATAATGAAAACACATTTCATTACTTCACTATATTCTTAACGGAAGTCCATATATATTTCATATACTCTGCAGTTACACACACAAACACACAGACACACACACATACATCTATATATATTATACATGTGTGTATACATGCATACATACATATATATATTATATATATTTCTGACTTTCGTCTCGGTCAATAATAGATGGAATTTCTTGTTGAACTTCCAAGCGCCCCTCTGATGGCCTGAGAGGGCACACGCTACTTGGGTAAATGTGACCTCTTCATTCCATACAGTGGATCTGTAGTATGACTGAAATAGTGTATATTCTGTCCTCTCGAGATGTGGGGATTCTTAGGTAAACGTGTCAAATACAAATTATGTGTATTAAAGGGAGGAGCGTATTAGAAAGAAGGTCAAATGTCAGTGATATATGCTTTTAGCAAAATAAAAAGGCAGCTTATGGATACATTTTGGAAGAGAGAGAGAGAGAGAGAGAGAGAGAGAGAGGACTAGAGAGAGAGAGATAGGCTAAATTCAGAATAATCTACGTATTTCCTGTCTTCATTTGTGTGTTTTGTATGATTTTGGAATGAGAGAGAGAGAGAGAGAGAGAGAGAGAGAGAGAGAGAGAGACGCTAAAATCAGAGTTATCTACGTCTTTCCTTGCCTTCATTTTTGTGCTTTTAATGATTTTAATGGAATGATAGAGAGAGAGAGAGGAGAGAGAAGAGAGGAGAGAGAGAAGAGAGAGAGAATGTTTTCGAGAGGAGAGAGAGAGAGAGAGAGAGAAGAGGAGTGGGGGAGGCTAAATCAGAATGATCTAGCGTAGATCATTCTGATTTTAGACCTCTTCCCCCCCTCCCCCCCACTCTCTCTCTCTCTCTCTCTCTCTCTCTCTCCCTCTCTCTCTCTCTCTCTCTCATATTCCGAAATTATATAAAATGCATACATAAAGAAAAGGAAGACGTAGATCATTCTCATTTCATTTGCAAAAGCACAACTGGCTTTAGTATACAGACTAATATATAGTATATATATATATATATATATATATATTATATATATATATATATATATGATATTAATTAATTTCGTCAGAGTGACTCTTGACCTAACGGAACACAAACCACAAAATATTGTTGAGTGTTGAGATGTGAGGCATGAATCAACTTATTTTAAGAGCTATTATGAATTTTACGCTGAACGTTAAATACACATTTAATCACGAATATTTACGATTTTGTTCTCCGTGAGCGAGGTAAGCTCGCGTCATGTTTGACTTATTATATATATGTCGTTTGAAACTGATTCAAGAAAGCTACGTAAACAGCAGAAAATATAGGCGCTAGCTACATGCACAAAAAATCCCATTAAAATACGGGTTTCCGGATCACTGTGCAATTTAGTCATGGCAAAGGAAAGCGGACGAGGCGAATGCAAATCTTGATATGTTAATAAAAAGAAAGTTGTCGGAGGGAAATCTGGAAGAGATATGTTATGGAGGAATATTCTGGAGCAAAGTATACTTTCTGGAAGCGTACTAGACGTTCAGGAAATGCTGGACTAAGAGCTATTTCCCAAAGCGAATTCTGAGTTCACTTTGCACGAACCGGGAGTTGTGATACAGATTTTAGAATTGGAATATAAAATTTAAGCCAAAGTTCAACCACTGGGACCTAAGAGGTTATTCAGCAGTGAAAGGGAAATTGACAGTAAAGGTGTTGAAGGTGTAATAGGAGAAAAACCTTCCAGTTGCACTATGCAACATTGATAGAGAGGGTGGAAAGTAAGATGGAGGAAAGAGAACATGAACGGAGGCACAGTAAAAGGAATGAGAGGGGTCGCAGCTAAGGGCCAAAGGGACGCCGCAAAGAACATTTAGTAATATCTACAGTGCACCGCGTGAGATACACTGACGACACTATCTCCCCCCCCCCCCCCCCCCCTCCCACATCAGCATCCCCAGCCGAAACAGATTGTGAGCGAGGACCAATGTGTCAAAATGACTGCAAAGAAGAGAAAATTTGAGAAATTTTAATATGACAAAGACGCCGTTTATGAAATCCTAAAGAGGAGAGCACGGAGACAAAGGTATGGTTATAAATTCTAATTAGACTAAAGCATAAAAGGTAATGTGCCGGAAACATACAGTTTGTATGACGTGGATTGATAAGGAGCCTGGAAATCACTTATATATTACGCAGAAGAGTTTCAGCGGAAGTATGTGTCAAACATAAAGGAGCTTAGGTGCTGTGGGAATTTCGGTGAAGAGATTACTCTCTCTAAGTCTTCGCTGTTCAAGTTAGGATGAGATTTCGGGATTTTCTCACGTACAGTATATATATATATATATATATATATATATATATATATATATATATATATATATATATATATATATATATATATATATATATATATATATATATATATATATATATATATATATATATATATATATATTGTGTGTATGTATATTTATAAAATATGTATATATAACAGCCAAACACACGTACACACATGTGTGTATATATATATATATATATCTCCCAGGCTAGACATTGATTTTGGCAACTTCAATGGATACTGTTATTCTGTTCTCAATTGTCTCTTCATCTTCTCGCTTTATTCCCACCTCCAATTATAAATGACAATATTTATCGTTGCACGTTGATCATAAACATGCAAAAGCGTAAGCTGAAGGGTATTTGACAGACTGAGTACACCTGTCAAAATTCTGACTTATCTCCTTCCAATTAATCAAGCTAAGACACACTACTACTGTACATCCTGAAGGAGAAACAAGACTGACGAAGTCGTCAACGCGCGCAAAGTTTTACATTTTTCGATTTCCTTTTGGTTTACGAAGGAAATCACTCTAAAACCTCTCCTTTCTTTTTCTCTTTCTCAGGGGGGCACCAGCTTTCAACAGAGGAAAAATTCGGCTCGGTCCCCTGGGCCTCTCCCCAATCTTCAACTCAAAGCAAAAGTGGAGGGCGGACACGAAGGTCTCTCCCCTCCCCTCTCCCCTACCCTCTCTCCCCTCCCCTCTCTCCCCTCTCAAAAGCTTGTCCCTCGAACTGAAGCTGAAGCAACGTCCTCGGGGGAGGAGGGCGAGAGATTGCAATATGGCGACGGAAGACTTTCAAAAGGGTTGTGAATGTTGACCGGAAAGGATTGTCAGAGGGACGTCATGACGAGGAGGAGGAGGAGGAGGAGGAGGAGCAGAGCAGGAGGAGGGGGAGGAGGAGGAGTGTCGTTAATGGGAAAAGAAATCTCTTGCTGATACCGCAATGATTTGGGGAAGAAATGTTCGTGATTGTTCCTAGTAGGCTGTTCTTGCCAATTCTTTATTTTTTTTCTTTAATCTTCAAGTGCTAGTACTTACTATCCCAAGCACTAGTGCTTGTTCTTCCCCGAGACACAATTGTGTTGACGAAGTGATTGTTGCTCATAGTCTATTCTTTCCAAATTTTCAGTACTTTTCAAGCACTAGTACTTACTATCCCTAGCACTGGTGCTTGTTCTTCCCCAATAACCATTGTTTGACAATGTGACTTCCTAGTAGGCTTATTTT
>NC_087213.1:10240557-10250557 GCF_015104395.2 Macrobrachium nipponense | reverse complement strand
GAGGAACTAATTAGGAAACACTAATCATTAGTCATCATTGACATTGGACCCAAAGATAAGTCAGGAGGCTTCGACCGGAGGGAATGATAGGAGGGGGGGGGGTGGTGGAAGGAGGAGGAAGTGTTATGGATACGGTGATAAATGAGAGGTCAAAATGAACAGGAATGAGAGAGAGAGAGAGAGAGAGAGAGAGAGAGAGAGAAATAACATTCTATTCTAAGAACCTCTAGCTGACTTACGTGGGCTTTAAAATAGACAGTGACCTAAACAATAAAAGAACTGAAGAGTAATACATGATAAAAATAGAGAGAGAGAGAGAGAAGAGAGAAGAGAGAGAGAGAGAGAAGAAACGGCAAACTGATTAAGGAGAGAGATAATAGACATTTACGCGAAAGGTTTATGAATATATTATCTTACGCAAACTCTTAAATAATCCTCTATTACATGCAACAACAATCCAGAGGGATAAGGCCTCATATCAAGTACAACGTTATACATAACAATTTCAGTAAAAAATTCAAACTGCAGTAAAATCATTACTATTACGATGCTCGTAGAAGTAAACGGGAAATATTCTAGCAATTTTTCATTAAGAAGGAACAATACTTTAGATGCCATTTAAGAAGAATGTGAAAATATAACACTAGAAACAAATAAATGAATAAATAGATGTACAATAAAACAATATCATAAACACAAAATGAATATAATATGAAACTAGATATCTGTAGAGTGGAAGATGATACATAAATTAATAAATAGATGTACAATATAAGACTATGATAAACATAAATGAATGTAATGTAAACCTAGAAATAAGTGGAATATAAGCTGATATATAACTTAGTAAATATTGAAATATCATGTGGCGTATAAGTAAAGCCCAAATATTAACTAAATCAGTTACGCCTTTTTGAGAGATTTAACCCAAGTCAATATAAACGGAAGGAATTCTTTTGTGGATCTTGAATTAATGACTGAACTGGACTGATTAGACCTAGTCGAAAAAGGGCAGACTAACGAGGGATGAAGAAATAGGCCTAAATGGCCTAGCAGGACACGAGACAAGTCAAGATTTACGATGGTAAATAAAGAACGCCATCAGTAATAGCGAATATTTTTATCTTCTTTAATTCTATAATGCTTAACTTTCTTCCCAATTGGCCGCGCCCACCCCCCACCCCCCATAAAAATTTTTACAAATGTGTAAATGAGAAATAGGCCAAGGCAATTACTTTTGAAAAAAAACGAGTAAAATAAAGATTCTTCTGGTACATAAAAAAAAAAAATTTCCATGACCGAAACAAAGAAAACTTTCCAGCAGAAATGAGGATTTTTCCAGGATTTCTTCTCATTCCTTCGTGAGTGACAATCGTATTTACAAAACATGAAACAAAAACTCCTGGAAAGTTTCAGATTTTTGGTTCGGGATTCCTATCATTTCTTTTGTTTTCAGCAAAGAATGATTTCCTTTAGTTAATCGCCTGCTGCTTCTTTCAGTTTTTTTCTGTTTAACTGTTCTACGTTTCGAATGAATTTCCCTGTCGAGGATCAAGTGCACTGAATTAAAAAAACAAATCGCTATTTGTGTCAACAAGTCTTACGTGTGAGATGAACACGTACACTTTCAAAATCCCAAATAAACTAATTACTGACGTACCAGGCCACCCCAAACGACGTCTTTAACTATTGTCATTAACGCTAAAACTCGCCGACTGCGCAGGCGCAATAGGTCATGCGAAGTTACCAGTTAGCTAAATTGTAACATTTCTGTATCATTCCCTTCACCGAGAAGAGTGAGTGAATGCAACAAAAATATCACAGAAGCGGCCGCATATGAATATGTTAATAAAGACTAATTTAGCACCGACTGAACACAGAGCGAGCGGCCAGAACTGAAATAAAAATTTGGGACCTTCTCTTTCTCATTATTCTCCGGCCAATTAACTCTGCAACCGAGAAAGTTAAAAGAAAATAGAGGGAAAAACAATTCCATTTGTCAGAGTCAAAGTACAGAACGTCAGCAACCGAAGGGAATTTTTTTTTTCTTTCGAGGAGAGAGAGAGAGAGAGAGAGAGAGAGAGAGAGAGGAGAGAGAGAGAGAGAGAGTTTAATAGTCTGTAATAAAAATATCTAAAGTCTGACATGACAGGACCTAGAGTCTTTCCATACCTAATCGAAATTGCCGAAGTCATGCAAATTTATCAACAAATGTAGAATTTAACCGAGTTTCAACAAATAAAGTAATTGAATGAATGATAAAAGTCCATTCCGCAATAGCATTTATTATCATATCCTTGAATTATCAAGCTTATCATATAAATTTTAATAATAATAACAAGAGCATGTTGGCCATTCAATCCCTAAGGAAAATGAAAATGAAGGTTTGCAAGAAAAATATGCAAGAAAATATCTGATTTAAACCTTGCGGTTTCCAAGGCCTTCTATAAAGGCAGCAGTTCATTTCCTGAATTTATAAACAGAAGTCATTCAAGAAAAATATAAGCGGCATAGCAAGACTAGTCCAACTGGTGGACGAATTGAGGGCCGATACGATGACTTCCAAAACTCAACAAGGCTGATGAGGGAAAATGAAAGTACGTATCGCCCAGCCTTGAGAAATCAGTCTTTTTGTTTGGGAAATAGTAAGGGATTTGTGGACTTCTTGCAACAAGCTTTCAGGCTCTGGTACAAGTGAAATGGGTCAAACAAAGTCGAAAGGCAAATTCTTTTATGATTCGTATCATTAGAGTGATAGTCCAATTGTCCAACCACAGGGCGTACCTCTCCTCTCCTAATCTAATCAACGCACATGTCAAGATGAAATTCCGGGATTTACCTGCCCCTTCCCTAATGATCGAACCCGGGTGGCGTTGCATTAATAAGGCCAATTTAATTACGTTCTCGAAGCGTGGCCAGCGAAAGTTCTTTTGCCAAATTGAGCGGAAAATTGCAAATTGCCCTTTGGGGTTAACCGCCTGATAAATTTACATTTTTTTTTTTTTTATCATGCGTTGATTATTGCAGACTTCCCCGAAACAGCGGTCCACCATTTTCAGTTCTATATGCCAGTGGAAGAGAATCAGGCATATTAATCAATAGAGAGAGAGAGAGAGAGAGAGAGAGAGAGAGAGAGAGAGAGAGAGAGAGAGAGAGATCCTTTATCAGCGAGTGTTCGTAAGTCTCAGTGAAAATAGACAAAATGAGAGAGAGAGAGAGAGAGAGAGAGAGAGAGAGAGTGCTTTATCAGCGAGTGTTCGTAACAGTCTCCAGTGAAAATAGACAAAAATGAGAGAGAGAGAGAGAGAGAGAGAATCCTTTATCAAGGAGTGTTCACAACAGTCTCCAGTGAAAATAGACAAAATGAGAGAGAGAGAGAGCGAGAGAGAGAGAGAGAGAGAGAGAGAGAGAGAGAGAGAGAGAGAGAGAGAGAGAGCATGCAGGTTATTTCCTGCCGAAAGAGGACGTCCTTGGCACTGCCTGATGGACGCGGAAACTGAGTGACAGTTTTATAACCGCATTCGTTATTAGTTTCTGCCACTATTTCTCATGAGCCATATTGGAATAGGGGTGGGCGGGGCGGGGTGGGGTGGGGGTGGGGGGGGGGGGGCGGCATGCGTGAGGAGAGTGGAAAGGTGAAAGGGTGTAGCAGATGAGAGATGGTGGTCGTAGCAAGTCTGCCATCAGCCGGGAAGAAGGAAATGATATAAATGAAGTCACGACTAGGGCATGATGTTCTGCTTGTCGCCGGTATTCAGCTACGTTCTGTATGCATGTATGTATGTATATGTATAGACACACATATATATGTATGTATGTATGTATATGTATGACAGTGTTAGGCTTATGGTTAAAGATGACACACGGAGCTGGAACCTCCAAAATTGATGCTCAAGATCTGCTCTCGCAAAGTGCTCTCTATACCCAGAGCACCTGTTGCTCCACCTCAAGCTCACAGAGATCTAAGTTTTCTTTTTGAATATATATATCTTCTAAGAATATCCATAATTCACACGTCCAAATGAAGAGAATCGGCTATTGTAGCGGTAATGGGTTACATTTATTGTTGAGAAGTTCCTTAAGAACTGAAGGAATCTCGAAATCTTTCCATAGACTTGATATGAGCAACTGACCAAAATCAAACCAGGCTGTCATAATTCTCAAGTGTCATTGTCATAGGTCTTATAAAAACGAAAACTGGGCTACGTTTTTCAGACTTCATTTGAGAAAGTAAGCAAGGTCTCGTTAAGCTGAACTGCTTTCTGACGAAATTTCACCATTACAAGACATCCTTACGGTGACCTCTTGACGGTTCTCAGTCAAGAGCTTATCCTTTAACGGTGACTTGAGATCTGATCAGGTGGGATACCCATTCCTATCATTTGTGATCAATTTTATATTCGTCTGGTGCTCGATCACCTGTAGACGAAACGATCTTCTGAAGTCACTGAGCGTGAAATGTACATCTTCCCAGGTTCTTCATCAAAATTCTCTATGATAAGTTACATGGACATTATGGCGACTGTGGGCCATCGGTTCAATAATGTCTCATTCTGTAAATAATCAGAAGAATGAATTACTACTTTTTCAGTGATTATGGGAACCACGAGAAGCCGACAAGAGGAATGAATGCGTTAATGCGATATTCGTAAGTAAATAGGCCATTTAGGCAATTGCAACTGGAAATTCAATTACAAGTCAAAGAAAAAGCATAGAAATACAAAAATATTCAAAGAGTGAGTACAAATAAACTCCTTGATCTTAGTTTGCCGGACTACCCACAACCATCAAATCCTAACTATCCCTACTTATGAAAATTAAATCGATGCGTCATCCATGGACAATAAATACCTAAAAAAAAAAATTCTGTTAATGAAATGAACACAAACGAACCCTGTCTCCAACCCTTCTCCTCTTATGTAGAGTAAAAGGCATCGTCCATAAAACTCGAAATGATGGGTAATTATGAGTAAATTATGAGGAATAATTCTGGATCCCATGAATAATTTTAAGGTACGAGGAACGAATCCCGTAATGACTCTCGAAGTTGCATCCGAATTTACATATCTTAATGACAATTTTTTTTTTCTCTCTCGTCCGGATCAGAACCCAAAACACCAGCATTAAAATTCATGGTCTTACTAATTCTGAAAACGAGTTTTCGGTAATAACTTCCCATAATTTACCCACTGTCTTATTCCCTTCCCGAGTAGCTTTGCTAATCCGGTTTATTCCCAGACCGATTCCATTTGCAGAAGACATTCGACAAATAAAAGACCAACAGCATATCTAAGTAGAGGAATGAGTTTCGAATTATTCAGAGAAATTGGATAAATACAAAACCAAGAAGGTAGATGAGTAGAATAACAGGATATAGAAAGATGTGACGCACGAGGAAGAAAAATGAGAAAAATTATAAAAATAACAACTGACATGAAATGTTTGATGACTGAAGTCTCTTACCCGATCTGGGTATAGCATACGAATCTCAATATCGTGAATGAAAACTATGATAAAAGAGGTGGGAACGTACTCAGATAAGGATAATTACACTTAGATAGAACAACCACCACGAGAGAGAGAGAGAGAGAGAGAGAGAGAGAGAGAGAGAGAGAGAGAGAGAGAGAGAGTGTCAAAGTAAAAATTCTTTATTCTATTAAAAATTATTGTTATTTTACACACAATATATATATGTGTGTGTGGAATATATATATATATATATATATATATATTATATTATATATATATATATATATATATATATATATATATGCTATGTGTAATGGCTCATTCTAGAGAAACAAGTTCTATTCATATTTTTTTTTATAAAACGATTATATTATATAATAATAATAATAATAGGCAATATTCAATTTCAAAACTTTTACATCTAGAGAGAGAGAGAGAGAGAGAGAGAGAGAGAGAGAGAGAGAGAGAGAGATTTACTGTCGTCCTTAATGTGTTTAGTTCCCTCGAGCGAATGTCACATAAGATAACTCGGCGTAACACGAGGAACTGACATAAAGTTAGCTGTCTTGATGAACTGGATTATTTCTGCATAGAGGGACATCAAGGATCCAGGTCATTAATGTACTGCCAACCGTAAGTTTTGTGGGTCCTGCGTCCCCACTTTGATCGTGCCCTGTATTAGAAGAAAGAGTTTCCTAAAGAACTCGAAGCGAGAGAGAGAGAGAGAGAGAGAGAGAGAGAGAGAGAGAGAGAGAGAGAGAGAGAAATTCTGTGGAAGACGTCTAAATAATTCAAGGAGAGAGAGAGAGAGAGAGAGAGAGAGAAAGATAAATTCTGTGGCAGACATCTACATAATTCGAGAGAGAGAGAGAGAGAGAGAGAGAGAGAGAGAGAGAGAAATTCTATGGCAGATGGTTCTAAACCTAAGTTCGAAAGGAGGAGAACAGGAGTAGAGAGAGAGAGAGAGAGAGAGAGAGAAATAAGCCTAAGGGGCTGCTGCCGTATAATGCCTCCAACTTCAAGTTGATGATGGAATATGGGAGAGAGAGAGAGAGAGAGAGAGAGAGAGAGAGAGAGAGAGAGAGAGAGCCGTGGAACCAACCTCCACCTATGGCGACCTTATTCGAGGAAGAGTTGAGGAAACTTATTGGGCTTCCTAGAAAGTTCTTCGCCCAAGGAGGCCATCGGATGACGTGAACATGGGCTCCTTTATTGTATTAAGAATGAAGGGTTTAATATTTTTTCTTTCGGCGGATCAGAAAATTCCATTAGGTACAAAAAAAAAAAAGGAGGAAACCGCGATTGAAGATCTGGTTAGATACACCCAAGGGATGTATCAGGGAGGAACGAACTTTTGAGTTTGACGAAGTGAAGGATTTTCGTGCAGTATAACTTCATGCCCGTCTGTCTATCTATCTACTTTATTTTCCTCTCAGGTCACAAACCCTCTTAACTCAAACTGCCATTAGTTTGTTTTTAATAAGATGAAAAGCATTCTCTCTCTCTCTCTCTCTCTCTCTCTCTCTCTCTCTCTCTCTCTCTCTCTCTCTCTCTCTGTGGTATAATGAATTCTCAACACATCCTTCTATCCAAAATGAGGACGGAAAAGGGAAGCGCCATATCATATCTTTTCTTTTTTCCTCCACTTCCTTTCTTTTTTTATTTTTAGATCGCATCCTTCTCCTTTTCTTCTGTTTTTTTCTTTTCTCATTTCTCACTCTACTCTTTGACATGAAATCGAAAACTATCATCTCTGGCTAAACACGACTCAAGATTGCCAAGTCCACTTTTGTAGTTTATGTATGAGTGAACTGCTTTCTTAGCTGAAAGGTATCCCTTAAAAATTGATAATGATAAAGATTATTACCCATTTTTTCTCTCAGTGCAAATATGAGCAAGCACCAGGCGTCTTCAGTCTTCTTCATTACAAATGCACGATAAATAACAATCATAGTTTTATTGATATTAGAATGGAAAAAAAAAATAGAGCTATGAGTCCAGCTGCCCTATGCCATTCTTGTGATTTCTGGGGCTGAGAGAGAGAGAGAGAGAGAGAGAGAGAGAGAGAGAGAGAGAGAGAGAGAGAGAGAGAATTATAAATTTATCATTATAAATAGCAAAAAAAAATCTATGATTCCAGTTGTCTTATGCATCCTCGTGACTCCAGGAGGCAGGAGAGAGAGAGAGAGAGAGAGAGAGAGAGAGAGAGAGAGAGAGAGAGAGAGAGAGAGAGAGAGAGAATTACATCGTCGTTAATGTTTAATGTGCTTTGTTCCGCAGTTCCGCCTCGTGGATGTCACGAGATATATAACCAAGCGTCACAGAAGACATGAAAATGAGCTGACTTGATCATATAAGCTGGCGTCACAAAACCCGTGGCCATCGAGTCCCGAAGGAAGCAATAACTTTCCGTTGTAGGTGATGCTTTCCTTGGAATACTGTTGATGGATTAATGCCTGAATTCTAGCAGCACTTCTTGTCTGATAAAATGACTGACATATCGACATAAGTCTCACAGTTTTTTGTCAAAATCAAATGTAAAAATCATTAACGAATGTACCTACGAATTTTACAAATTCTATTACGATGTAGTTCATTATAGCATAGGCGAGTATTATTATTATTATTATTATTATTATTATTATTATTATTATTATTATTATTATTATTAAATGTTCATATGGAACAAGTTCACATGGGTAATTCATTTAAAATTCCAAGCTTTCCAAAGAATATGGTGTTCATTCGAAAAAAGTACTTCTATTTCAGTAGTTTGCTACGGCAATTTTAAAAAAAATACTGTACTTCTTTCCTTAACATTAGTATTATATGAGAGAGAGAGAGAGAGAGAGAGAGAGAGAGAGAGAGAGAGAGAGAGAGAGAGAGAGAGGTGACAGCAGCTAGGATTTTGAAAAATGTGTGGGCTACTCAGGTTCGCGATCATCAATACTCGTTTGTGCGGTTCCATAATAGGTGGGGAAGTGTGTGGGGGTGATGTTGGTAGGGAGAAAAGAAGGAGAGAGAGAGAGAGAGAGAGAGAGAGAGAGAGAGAGAGAGAGAGAGAGATCCATCACCCGGTAAGAATTTGTCCAGATTCCAAATGGTCAGTTACTAACTGCGCCACTAAAACGGCAATTAAACTAATTAGAGCAAAATCTAACAGCGATTCAACTTTTTGACCCAGCGTTGATTCTTTGTGCCCTTGCAAAAAAAAAAAAAAAAAAAAATGATCTACGTAGATGGCATGATAAACTTTGACATTCTCAACGATTAGGCAAAATTTTAAAATGTATCTCAGTAACAAAATTCCCCTTAAAAGTGGAGAGATGATGGAACAGTTTGTAAGCACTGTTTGGTACTGAATAAACTGTATATATTTTTTGCAATTCTTTTAATTCTAGGTATGACGATCGAGCCACTTTAAATGGTGTAGACAGGAGCTGAGTTTTGGAGAAGGGCATTTGGAGGATACCATCCCAGTATGTTTAATTTTATGATGATAAAACATAAATATATATATATATATAATATATATATATATATATATATATATATATATATATATATATATATATATATATATATATATATATATATACTGCTCCTTTCCGTTCGCACCTATACTGCTAACAGAGATATTTTTAAATTTACTGAGAAATAATCTAAGTATATTAAATATTCATATATACGATAAGGGTAAATCAGAAAGGTTACAGATGGTTAAAGCTACTTTAAAAGGTGCGAAATGGCTGAATGAAATACGACATACACAGATTTTTCGAAATAAACTAAAAAATAAACCAAGAAATAACAATAATAAAAATAAACAATGATTGATAAGAACTACCAACCAGAGCTTCCAGAAGTGGAACCCTCCAGGACCCCCAACAGGTGACAAATACACCCTTCGGTCCCCGAAAGTTTTCGAGAGGCCCGACAGCCCCCTCCCCAACTTCTTGATTGATTTCGGGGACCGAAATGACAAGGAGACCTTCGCGGGAAGAAGGATCGCTACTCCCAACCAACCACAAGTTTCCTAGAGACGAATCGACCAGGGAAATGTAGTTGCCGGGACGTCATGATCTTTATCGTACCGCTGCTGTCACAACTGGCCCTCCTCTCGTCTTCCGGAGGCACGAGAACTTTGTGCGCGGGTCTCTCTCTCTCTCTCTCTCTCTCTCTCTCTCTCTCTCTCTCTCTCTCTTCTTGTTTTCCAGAGACATAAGAATTCTCTCTCTCTCTCTCTCTCTCTCTCAATTTGTTTTCCAGAGAGACATAAGAATTTTCTCTCTCTCTCTCTCTCTCTCTCTCTCTCTCTTCTTGTCTTCCAGTTTTCCAGACACGCTCTCTCTCTCTCTCTCTCTTCTTGTCTTCCAGAGACAAGAATTCCCTCTCTCTCTCTCTCTTCTTGTGCTCTGAATACTAAAGCAGTCTGTCTGTCTGTCTCTCTCTCTACTTGTCTCCCAGACACAAGAATTCTCTCTCTCTCTCTCTCTCTCTCTCTCTCTCTCTCTCTCTCTCTTCTTGTGCT
>NC_087213.1:10225557-10238057 GCF_015104395.2 Macrobrachium nipponense | reverse complement strand
AGGGACATATTACCCTAAGATGGAACAAGATGGCAAGCAGACTTGGCAACACTGGGATGGGCTGGTAACAGGCGATGGGATGTAGCCTGATCTGGGTTGTGATGTGAATGTGTACAGATGGGTAGGGTAGGAGAAGAGAGAGAGAGAGAGAGAGAGAGAGAGAGAGAGAGAATGTCTTGACAAGAAGAAGCAAGACTACGAAATATATGAAATCTCGCTTTTTGTATAGAATAAGGCCGAAGAATATTGAATATACTGTGAACAGTATATAAACCTGAAAAAAAATCTAATGAAAACAACACATCAACAGAATGCAAAACTAAAATAAAAATTCGAATGAAAATAGCAGAAACTGTTAAATATCCACGAGTACCTCAACCCTAACGCCCCACCCCCCTACAAAAAAAAAAAAAAAAAAAAAATACTGCCACCACAAGCCCATAAAGAAAAAATCAGACGGCCTTTCGCGAAGGCCGAACTTAATAAACGAGGGTTTAAACTTTGAAAAACAGCAGCTATCTCCTTAATTTCACGCTTCTATGTACGAATTATGTGACACTTCCCTCTTTCTGAAAGATCAAATAGGCCAATACGGTCTCTGATTCTTATTTCCTTCGGCCGTGGCTTTTTCTTCGTGAGAGTTTTTTTATTTGCTTTCTTTTTTCTTTGTTTAGGTTATTCAGGTTTACGAGAGAAGGCCATTCTAGCTTAATTAAGCCTTCAATAACGTTTACTTCATTAGAAAGGATGATTGTGATGTCTGTTGAAAATATGGCGTGGATGGAAGTCAGTTTCGATTTTAGTGTATATAAGTGTATACACGCATATATATATAAATAAAGGTTTTTGCCACGAAGGAAAAAAATGAAAAGCGAGATAGCCAAGCACTTTTCGGTCTAGTTCGACCCTTTACTCAGGCACAACTGATCTTAGAGAGGAAAAAACATAGTCAAGGTAGGCTTAATATCCAAACTGACACTACAAGATTATCAATAAGGTCGATTTCACTCTGCAGAAACGAGGAAACGCCTGAGGACAGCCACACCTTGGAGGATATATATATATATATATATATATATATATATATATATATATATATATATATATATATATGTGTGTGTGTGTGTGTGTGTGTGTGTGTGTGTGTGTGTGTGTGTGTGTTTGTATATTTACATTGAAATCATCCTTCGAATGCAGGAAACGTTGTGAAGGCTTAATTTGGCTAGATTGTCCTTCCGTCATAATCTTGATGAACCTAAACGTATATAAAAAAACTATCTATATACATTACACAGTTAAATGTATATACATTGTTATGTACTTAAGTGCACATGTATGTGTCGGCACGTATACTGTCGAATGTAAGTATGCGTATGTACAATTACACTAACCAAAATAAATGAAGTTGAAGTGAAACAACTAAACGAATAAAAGAACAAGAAAGAGAAAATAGGAAGTGGGATACAATTAAAAAAATAATTGCGTGGGCTGTGGGATGAAGGATAGGAAGGAGAGGATTAAGAAAGAAAGCGGGGAATAGATGTAGGGGGGTAGGGTAGGTATTTAATGGGTGGGGGAGGGGGGGGTTCCCCTCGGAGATCTTGAAGGGATAAGAGACAGCATCGTGGGGGCAATGGTATGAGGGAGGTAGACTGAGGGAGTTGAAGAGGTACGTGGGTGGGGGGGGGGGGGGGGGAGGGGGAGGGCTTGAATGTGGCTGATGGGTGGGGTGGATAGTCGGGTGTTATTAGCTTGGTGGGGTAGGGGTGAGGGGTGAGGGTTTCCAGGGCTCCAATAGCGTTGGGAGGCTTAACCAAAAATCCCCATTTTCCCCGACCGCACAGTAAATACGGGGAACACGGCAATTCCTCAATAATTCCGATCGGTCGACATAAAATCCCAACAATATCTTTTCATATATTTTTTTTTCCCAATGTGGGTTTTACTGGTGGGAGATCCCTCTCTTGCAGGATCTCGCGGCCAATTCTGAATCGTGGACCGATTCTTTAGGAATTTCTTTGGCTGGATAATTATTTTCTCTTACATCACGATTTGAAGTTTTTCTTTCAATCTTCTTGCAAGCGCATAGACACACTCATAGACAGATACACACAGGCACAAAAATTGTTTATATATATATATATATATATATATATATATATATATATATATATATATATATATATATATATTATATACACCAGATATGTACGTAAATTCGAACAACCACTATGCTACGTAATCTTCTCGACTTCTTCACAAACCTCTCCTAAATGGTAAGAAATCGAGAAATATCCATATATGTGTGTGCATACATACTATATATATAATATATATATATGTATATATATAAATATATATATATAAATATATATATATATACTATATATATATATATATATATATATATATATATATATAATATATATATATATATAAGCAATAGACTGTAAAACTGACAAATGTAATAATTTAGTTTTGGTTATTATCAATCATTATGAACTCTACCAGTCGGGTTAGTTCGCTGCTTCTCTCACATGTACCACAGGATGTGGTTATTGACAGATCTGTGGCGAATTCTATGTCTATATTTATATTAAAATTCAGTCAGAGCGTTTCAGTTCAGTATAATTTTCCCCATCTGCACCCTTCAATAAATAATTTTCGGTCTACACAACATATCTGACACAAAACATACATGAATCACGAAAAAAAAATTAGTATATACTAGAAGGCTGCTGCCCAAACTGTAAGCATCCTTAATTCTTTTTGTTTCACAAGCCGATAAAAAACATATCAAGATTGACTAAACAGATATTATATATATATATATATTATATATATATATATATATATATATATATATATATATATATATATATATATATATATATATATGTATATATTTAGTTTAAGTAATGTAATTTCCGAACTGTCTGGTTGGATGAATGTAGTTTTCAGAGCCGTTTGTTTTAAATAATGTAATATTTTTGTCTGTGTGGTTTAAATAATGTCATTTTCTTGCCTGTTGGATTTAAATAATGCCATATTCGTGCCTGTGTGGTTTAAATAATGCTATTTTCGTGCCTGTGTGGTTTTAAATAATGTAATTTTCGTGCCTGTTTGTTTTAAGAAATTTAATTTTCATAGATGTTTGGTTTGTTGTAATTTTCATACCTGTCCTTTTCATATATATGTATATATATATATATATATATATATATATATAGTATATATATATATAATATATATATATATATGAAAAGGACAGGTATGAAAATTACAACAAACCAACCATCTATGAAAATTAGATTATTTAAAACAAACAGGCACGAAAATTACATTATTTAAACCACAAAGGCACGAAAATAGCATTATTTAAACCACACAGGCACGAATATGGCATTATTTAAACCACGCAAGCAAGAAAATTACATTATTTAAACCCAACAGGCAAGAAAATGACATTATTTAAACCACACAGACAAAAATATTACATTATTTAAAACAAACGGCTCTGAAAACTACATTCATTCAACCAGACAGTTCGGAAATTACATTAATTAAACTAAATAGGTATGGAAATTACATTAATCAAGCCTACAGTTCTGAGAATTACATCAGTTACATCAAACAGGTCTGGAAATTACATTCAAAGATCCCCACTTTACCGATTACCGTACACTTTCTGTATTTCTCTAGATATTCTTTTTGTAAGTGTATCGATTACCGTACACTTTCTGTATTTCTCTAGATATTCTTTTTGTAAGTGTATCGATTACCGTACACTTTCTGTATTTCTCTATGTATTCATTTTGTAAGTGTATCGATTACCGTACACTTTCTGTATTTCTCTGGGTATTCTTTTCGAAAGTGTATCGATTAACGTACACTTTCTGTATTTCTCTGGTTATTTTTTTCGAAAGTGTATCGATTACCGTACACTTTCTGTAGTTCTCTGGTTATTTTTTTCGAAAGTGTATCGATTACCGTACACTTTCTGTATTTCTCTAGGTATTCTTTACGAAAGTGTATCGATTACCGTACACTTTCTATATTTCTCTAGGTATTCATTTTGTAAGTGTATCGATTAACGTACACTTTCTGTATTTCTCTAGGTATTCACTTTGTAAGTGTATCGATTACTACACTTTCTGTATTTCTCTAGGTATTATTTTTGTAAGTGTATCGATTACCGTAAACGTTCTGTATTTCTCTAGGTATTCATTTTGTAAGTGTATCGATTAACGTACACTTTCTGTAGTTCTTTAGGTATTCTTTACGAAAGTGTATCGATTACCGTACACTTTCTGTATTTCTCTAAGTATTCTTTTTGTAAGTGTATCGCTTACCGTACACTTTCTGTATTTCTCTAGGTATTCTTTTTGTAAATGTATCGCTTACCGTACACTTTCTGTATTTCTCTACCGTACACTTTCTATATTTCTGTAGGCATTCTTTTTGTAAGTGCATCGATTACCGTACACTTTCTGTATTTCTCTGGGTATTATTTTTGAAAGTGTTTCGGTTACCGTACACTTTCTGTATTTCTCCAGGTATTCTTTTTGTAAGTGTATCGCTTACCGTACACTTTCTGTATTTCTCTTGGTATTCTTTTTGTAAGTGTATCGCTTACCGTACACTTTCTATATTTCTGTAGGCATTCTTTTTGTAAGTGTATCGGTTACCGTACACTTTCTATATTTCTGAAGGCATTCTTTTTGTAAGTGTATCGGTTACCGTACACTTTCTATATTTCTGTAGGTATTCTTTTTGTAAGTTCAACGATTCGGTGTCAAAAAAAAAAAAAACAGCTATTTGCAACTCTAAGTTCTCCGATTTCATATCTATCCAACATGACCGCAAAACAGCCTTCGCTTTTCAACACGAAAGCGATCCAGAGAATTATTGATGTTTTTTTGAGAATTCTGATAATTCTTCCAAATAGGTGTCTTCGAGAGAGAAGGTCAACAGTGGAATCCTCCTGGAAAAACTCTCCAAACACGTTTATAATATGTTGCAAAAAGACTGTGTGTGTGTGTGTGTGTGTGAGAGAGAGAGAGAGAGAGAGAGAGAGAGAGAGTTTAAATGTAAATACCTAAATGGCAAATACATCCGCAAAACATGTCAAAAGGAAATGTCTACAACGATAGGAAAGATTTGTTGAGCTAGCAATATGCAGCTTTAGTGAACACACATCACAGCAATATACAATTTTAAACATATCTGAGCCACTTTGTAGCACTCTCTCTCTCTCTCTCTCTCTCTCTCTCTCTCTCTCTCTCTCTCTCTAGTATTCATTCAAAAATGATCTCAGCTAGCAATCAAAAGAGCTTGCAGAAATTTTTGGAAGCGTTCGAAGACCGTACTCGAGAGGTCTTAAGCCAATTAAGCAAGGCTTGAAAATTTCGCGGCCTTCCTCCGCCCTGATATATGAAATATTAAACCGACTTTCTGGAGGTTTTCCCCCACAAGATGGAAAATAAAGTTTGTTACTTTCCTCAGATCTTTAAAATGAGGTTTTTGATTAAAGCTTCAAGGCTGGGATTAAAAAGTCTCTCGCTCTCTGTGTAGCACTACAAGTATTTTTCTCATTGTTTTATGTCATAGAGAATACCTTAAACTTTCAAAATAAAAAAACTATCAGGCTAGTTTTTTAAATTTGTCTTTTCACTGCTCTTCGCTGACGCCGTAGAGAATTCCTTACGCTTGCCCAAACAGAGGACTATGTTTATTTTATCTAATAAAATTGTTTATTGAATTTAATAATATAAAAAAACTGTTTGTTCTCGTTTTTATTGCTCTACGCTTGTGTCATAGAAATTACCTAAAACCTAACCCCCTCCCTTCAATAAATAAGGCTATTTTCTTTGGCTTTTATTTATTTAGGTCTTCAGCTGCTACTCGGGTACTTCGTTAAATCCCTAAATCCCTACTGTAATCACATCCCTTTTCCGTTTAGGGATGCTGTTGCTGCTTCCCTCAAAAAACACCTCGAGCAATATAGCTCCGCTGCGCTTCGCTTTTGGAGTCTATTAATTCGCTGATAAATCTGCTGACAAAATTGCGAGGAGATTCTTATTTTGCCGCGGCTGAAATTGCGTGCAGTTTCCCGATTCGTAAACAAAACTATCTAGCAGAGAACGCTGAAGAAAAGGGTACACGTGTAGATGTTATGAATGCTGAAGTTGCCTAACGCAGAATGCTGGAAGGGAGAATATAATGTTGAAAGCCTGCCTGTCTTTTAATGACTATTGGGCAGAGGATCGAACATTTATAATTTTATGATTTGTAAGCAGAAAATGATGGAGGAAAGGGCACACGTGTAGATGTTATGGATGATGAAGTTGCCTCACGCAGAATGCTGGAAGGGAAAATATAATGTTGAAAGCTTGTCTATCTTATAATGACTATTGGGCAGAGAATTGAGCATTAATAATTCTATGACTTATAAGCAGAGAATGATGGAGGAAAGGGAATACGTGTAGATTTTATGAATTATGAAGTTGCCTAACGCAGAATTCTGGAAGGGAGGATATAATGTTGAAAGCTTGTCTGCCTTATAATGAATATTGGGCAGAGAATTTAGCATTAATAATTCTATGATTTATAAGCAGAGAATGATGGAGGAAAGGGCATACGTGCAGAGGTTATGAATTATGAAGGTGTCTCACACAGAATCGTGGGAAAAAAGATAATATATAAAGCCTGTTTGACTTTTAAACCAATCTGCATTATAATGAAGATTGGACAGATCATGCATTTATAATGCTATGATTTATAAGCATTTCTGTTTAAAAAAAAAAAAAAAAAAAAGAAGGTGGGAACACACTATAAAGTCAAAGGTCGAGAATGCAAGTAAAATGTTATTATCTACAGGTATATTTACCGGTGTTGGATTGTTGGACAAAAAGAGTAAACATTTACAATATATGATTTATAAAGCCGTTCAGATAAGTAAGGGTTACTATTCAGCCGTTCACAGGAGAGAGGCTAAAATAAAATAAAAAATGTTGCGTAACATAACAAATACGGGAATACAGGTAATGTGACTTGGATGCGTTTATATGACACAATAGAATTAATAATTGCTTGTACAAATGTGGATGAAGAAATGGTAATGCTGTAAGTAGAGAATACGGAATGATAGAAAACTTTCAATGATTAAGACCGATGATATTAAACATGAATAAATTTAAGCTCCTTAAATATAAAGAAATAGAAAATAAGGCAAACTTTACCAAGAAAAGAATATATATTATATATATATATATATATATATATATATATATATATATTATATAATATAATATATATATACACACACACACACACAACACACACACACCACACACACATATATATTATATATATAATATATATATATATATATATATATATATATATATATATATAATATTATGCAATACTTTATGGATAACCGGAAGCAAATTTAATACATTTGACGAGACAGAACAGAAACCAAATCTGCTATTTTTCTCCCCTGTAGGGATGCCTCGAGCAAGGAAAGCCCGCACGTTATTTTTGGGTAATACTTCATTTTTCAGTCGCTGCCACTACACAATACTTTCCCCTCCGTGAGGCTTCATTGCAAATCGAGGGATAAATTCTCTTTTCAGAAATGACTAAAACAATGTTTGGCATAACTGTTTTTGTAAGTTACTACTACTAGTACTACTACTACTACTACTACTGCTAACAATAAAAACGACTGTAATCTAATAAAAAAAAAACTATTTTTAAATTACCCTCCATCGAAAAGTCTACATATTTCTTTTTTCAGTCTTCTCGGGAGTTCTTTGATCTTCAGAAGGATCGTCAGACTGATGGACCAGAAAATTATGAACATTCTCCAACGGAGAAGATTTTCCAATAATTTTTCTTTCTCCTCGTCAGAAGGGCAAACTTAAATCATATGAAAAAATAAAATATAGAAAAAACGTCCCATCTCGTGCTAACTCACTCTAGCTAAATCACATGATACAAAATATGTTTTGTTCATCAGATTGCTTAAATAACTTAATTCAAGATTTTTTTTCTTTTTTACAAAATGACACACTTCCTTCCATTTGCTACTATCTATAAGGATATAATATCTCGGGTATACGCCAGTTATAAAAACGCATCACATACGTGAACTTACTGTCTTTAGTATAGCTGATTAAAAACAATGATGCACGAATAAACATTTTTGGGTATACTATAGCGTGTGAAACGTTTTATCAAAAACATATTTTGTTCTGGTCCTTACCTTACCTTACAGACCCTACATCTTGTTCGGGTTGCCCCAGGCCCCTCAGGGTGAGGCACCTCTAATGTCTACCAGAGAATTGTTAATGCATCTTCCGGTATATTTTGCATCTTCCAATCTTGGATGGTCTGGGATGCAGCTTAGATATTTGTCGAGCTTATTCTTAAACACATCTACGCTCACTCCTGATATATTCCTCAGATGAGCTGGCAACGCATTGAATAGACGCTGCATTGTCGATGCTGATGCGTAGTGGATTAATGTCCTGGGTGCTTTCCTTAGTTTTCCTGGTATATATAGTTTTGGGCAATATTAATCAACCTCTGCTTGCTCTTTCTGATATTTTTAGCTCCATAATGTTTTCGGCAATTTCTTCTATCTGTTTCCACGCCTGAATTATCATGTAGCGTTCTCTTCTCCTTTCTAGACTATATAATTTTAAAAATTGTAGTCTTTCCCAGTAGTCCAGATCCTTAACTTCTATTCTAGCTGTAAAGTACCTTTGTACACACATTATTTGTGCAATATCCTTTTGGTAATGTGGGTACCATATCACATGCAATATTCAAGTGGACTACGAACATACGTTTTATAAAGCATAATCATGTGTTCAGCTTTTCTTGTTTTGAAGTGGTAATTATTAAAAAAAAATCACCATGAGCTTTAAATGATACTCCATACATAAACATACGACGGAAATAAATACTTTTATGTATACTAAAGCATGCAAAAATATTCCATAACATTTGTGATTCAGAGTAAAACTAAACATTTATCATACGCTTTAAGTAAATGCTACATACGTGAGCATACTGTCAATAGTACATCTGACAAGAACACTTTCTGGACCCCAAAATTACCAGTGGCTCTTAAAAGTTTTCAACTCCATTAAAGTCTGACTTACGAATGAAATCCTGCAATTGAAAGTTTGCGATGTGGTTCAGTTACTTAGTGCGTGGGACGGTTGAGTGGATTTAATTGTTTCCTTTGTAAATTTTTCCTTATTAGACAATTGCATCATTTTAGTGTTCTGTTTCATTTTGAAAATAGAATTTGTTTGCTTTCTCTTAGTTTGCTTTCTCTCGCTTTCTTTAGATGTAGGTGTATTCATCTGCACTATCAACTACACTGACAACTAAAATGCAAGTATATGCTTACATACACTCACACAGACATACACACGACGACACACGTGTATATTTACACACATACGTATATTATGTATATAATGTATAGATATAATATATATGTATATAGTACATACACACACATATATTATATATATATATATATATATATATATATATATATATATATATATATATATATATATATATATATATATATATATATATATATATATATATATGACGACAGAAATGACACTGGCTATACCGATCTCCAAATTACAATTCATTTTGTTAATTTTCATTTTAATTATTATTTATTTATAATTTATAAAATTTACAATCCTATGATGTCACTTATGCCTTTGATTTGGTAAATGAAGGTCTCACCAGAAGACAGAATCCTTCTCAAAATGATTTTCATCTTCTGATTAAAATTTCCATTATTAACGATTCTGGTAATTTTCCGCAACGGCGCATTCTGTCACTGGTTCCACAAAAAAAAAAAAAAATGAAAAAAAGGTAACTTTACCTTCTTTATGCCTTTGCAAATTTCAGGGTAGTCGTCATGTGCTAGTTCTTGCATATAATTAATAATCAATGACTATATTCATGAATTTCCCTAAAATACAACCAGATTAAAAAAAGATGAAACGACAAGAGCAGACTTCGCGAAGCCTGCATCTCTAAGGTCACACAATTACGAAAGTATCAGGATCCACTGGACAACAATATACTTATTGTATCCATCTACTCCACTTAACTGTATCCGTGTGCTCCACTCCGCTGTATCCATCTACTCTTCTCCATCAAAATGCCATCTACTGTATTTAACTGCATCCTTCTACTCCTTTCCATCAAAATGCCATTTACCCCACTCCACTGTATCCATCTACTCCACTCCGCTGTATCCATCTACGCCTTTCTATCAAAATGCTATCTACTCCACCCCACTGTATCCCTCTACTTCATTCTATCAAAATGCTATATGATATATATAACTACTCGTTTCTATAGAAATGCTATCCACTCCACTTAATTTATCCATCTAACCAACTTAACTGTATCCATCTACTCCGCTTCACTGTATCCATCTACTCTACTTCCCTCTCATCCATCTACTCCTTTCTATCATAATGCTATCTGCTCCACTCTACTGTATCCATCTAACCCACACCATTGTATCCATTTACTCCACTCCACTGTATCCATGTGCTCGTATCAAAACTCCATCTATTCCACTCCACTGTGTCAATCTTCTACTCAACTCCACTGTATCTATTTACCATTATCCTACCAAATGCCACCTCCACTCCACTACATCTATCTACTCAACTGCACGGTATCCATCTACACCACTCCAGTGCATCTATCTACGCCTCCTATCCACTCCACAGCACCCATCTACTACAGGGTTCAATCTACTAAATGTCACCAAGCCCCACCCATATAAATTACAAGGACACATCTCTCCTCATCACCAATTCTAGTCCCTCGCCCTCTTCCGCCGTAGGAGATTATCCTGCGTATTACCTCCTTCCGCTCTCTAATTGGTCTCTCATCGAGACAAACACAGCTGATGCTTCTTCCCCGTTACGTAATACTTTTCGTGAGACCTTTTTCTTTCTCTTTTTTTTCCTTTTTCTTCAGCTAGCTAGCTAAGTTTCCAGGAGGGGCGACGCGATACAATTTAGGCGCCTGTTGGTATAGACAAGGCAAGGTGACCTTTAGCAGGGCGTTTAATTCGCATACTATTAAATCTACGTAAGCTATACACACATCCCATGTGTGTATACTGAATATCTATCTATCTATCTATCTATCTATCTATATATATAGATCTACACACACACACACACACACACACACACACACACACACACACACACACACATATATATATATATATATATATTATATATATATATATTATATAATTAGTATTTCTTAATTCAATATGAAAATAATCTCAGTTTCAGGTGTTCACAAAAAAATGGTATATAAATCTACTGACCCTCCTAAAAATGTCATAACAATAAACATTTATATATATAACGTATATATATATGTATATATATATATGTAAATATATATATATAATTATATATATATATATATATATCTATATATATATAATATATAATATATATATATATATATATACCAGTATAGCATCTGCAAATTGCTCCCAATACGAATCTATCTACTAAATGGTCAACATCAAGTGCTGCTTAATTTACGGCGATTAGGCGTCCCTTGTTTGAGCTGTTCATATCGTCACATTCTATTTTGGGTTTCTAACCTCCCCTTGCCCCTTCTCCTGCGCTCCTATCTGACCCGGCTTCCAACCCCGTCCCGGAGGGGGGAGAGGGTGAAAACGACCAATACCTCCGCGTGATTGTTCATCTCGAGCGCGAGAAATGATCATCGCACCTGTGGTGGATGACTCGTCTCGGAGCTTGATACCTTATTGATGTTAGCGCTGGGTCCCGCGTCTCATATAACGCCCCCTTCTACAAAGGCGCATCATATTACACCAGGCTTCCTGCTGGTGCAGCGGGTAATTCGTTCAACTTGACTGTTAGGCTACAACAACGCTTTCGTTTCAGTAGGAGGCTGCAGCTTTCCATGTCAGTATGGGTAAGGTTCTTCTGCTTTACGAACCTTGTGTTAGAGGAATCGGCTTCCAGCTAGCACAACGATTCTAGTCTCATTGATTAGACTTAAAATCAGGGCAAGGCCATGATGAGTCTAATCTATGGTCAATGGTTAATGGGAAACAAGTTTGAGAAGCCAATAGAAGACCATTCGGACATGTATATTATAAGCTAATAGAAGACTATTCAGTATTGTATATAATAAGCCAACAGAACATTCGGGGCTGTACGTCATAAGTTAATAGAAGTCCATGCATGCTTGTATATCATAAGGCAACAGAAGACTATTTACAGTTCAGAGTTGTAGAAGACCGTTGGGACTTCTATATCATAAGGCAGTAACCCATACAAACCTGTATATAATAACCAATAGGAGGCGATTCAGACTTGTAAAAGAATATTTGGGCTAATATATCATCTTAATATACGACCATTCAGACTTGT
>NC_087213.1:10193057-10220557 GCF_015104395.2 Macrobrachium nipponense | reverse complement strand
TATGTAAGTTACTTTCTTATTTTCACTTTCAATATACGCCTAAGAAATTCAAAAACTAAATTCTCAGTAATAACTGATGCAATTTCAATAAATATATTCGCCCTACATTCAAATACACTTTAGGCAGTATTCCCCTAATTCTAATACATTTCGATACGAAACTTCCCCTCATTTCTCAAGCTACCAATATTTCTCCATCAAGTTTATGACACTGTCCGAAAGCAATTCGTCCTGAGTTTCAATTTCACTACCAAAAAGTACTTTTTCCTGAATTTCCATTAATTACTTTTAAATTCTCCTTACTTTCAAATACACAACATAGGAATCCAGAGGAGGAAAGTGGCGTTACAACGAGATTTAAAGTATCTGTTATTGCTAGGAGAAAATTTATTTCAATTGGAATGAATCGGAAGCGCCCTGGTCAACAAACACTCGAAGAGAATTATCCTGGAAACGTTCTGAATTAGAAAACGGGGGGTTATAGAATCTTGCTATAACGTTCGCTTGTGTATGATGTGAATATCTTAGCGTGATTATATATATACTTGGACAAATACATACACACAAATTTATATATTATATATATTATATATATACATACATAAATTTGTGCGTGTATGTATTTGTACAAGTATATATGTAATCTCTCTCTCTCTCTCTCTCTCTCTCTCTCTCTCTCTCTCTCTCTCTCTCTCTATATATATATATATATATATCATATATATATATATATATATATAATATATATATATATATATTATATATTTATATACACGAGTGTGTGTGTAAGCACAAAAAAAAAGTATTGAACGCTTATAAAACATTACGAGAGAGAGAGAGAGAGAGAGAGAGAGAGAGAGAGAGAGAGAGAGAAGAGAGAGAGAGCAGGGCCACAACAAAGACCAAAACTTTTGTGACAAATTCAGGAACAACCCACAGAAGACAGAGGAAAGGAGATACAATAAAATCTTTTGTTTCCGAAGTCAAAACACAAAAGCGTGAGCCTGCACGGACGGTACAGAACCCAAGGACAAGGTGGGTACGGCAAAAATGCGAAGGTCTTAAAAACACCAGAATAAAGGAGATCACACACACACATATACACACATATATACATATGTCAGTGACAATGTAGGCAGAATAAAAGAAACCGTGCTTATTAACAACTACTAAATTCTATGGAAATGTCTAAAGACTAATGTTATAATACGTACGAAAATTTACACACACGCATAATATAAATGCATATATATGCATGGGCAAGCGCGCACACACATACATACACACACAAATATATATATATATATATATATATATATATATAATATATATATATATTATATAATATATCAGTGCGAGGGTGGACCAGGGAAACCAATTAATTCTAACATCTTGCTTTATTTCTGACGTTTCGTAATAATTTCTTTATTACATCTTCAGGGATCTAGTCCCACAGTTAAATACCCAAACCTCCTCTACTCAACTTTACCTAAGTTAACTGTCTTTGTAAGCATTCTGTCTTTTGTTCTCTCCACATAAGGTTTGGAGTCAGCGGCCTTTGGTTCTTTTGTGTGTGTGTGTGTCTGGTGTTTTTTTTTTTTTTTTTTTTTTTTTTTAGCTGTAATGTATTGAATTTTTAATTTTCTTATGAAATTTTAATGTAATGAATTTTAATTTTCTTATGAAAGTTTAAGTTTTTACAGTAACTTTTTTAGTAATTTATTCATTATTCAACAGATCCCTGAAGATGTAATAAAGAAATTATTACGAAACGTCGGAAATAAAGCAATATGTTGGAATTAATTGGTTTCCCTGGTCCACCCTCGCACTGATGTGTCTTGCTGGCCGTCGCCTAGCCCTGTTTTTGATATATATATATTATATATATATATATATATATATATATATATATATATATATATATATATAGTGTGGATAAGTGTGTGTGTATTTGTGTGTGTGTGTTGTGGAGCCTCTCTAAGACATATCGTTTGTTAAATGATCATGCAAGAACAGACACAAAAGCTACACACAGGAAAAATGGGGAGAAGGGTATGGGTATGGGGATGGGGGTGAGGGGGTAGAGGGGGGTGAGATGCCTGTGGGGAAGGGAGGAGGAAGCTGCGATCGTAATGGTATATCATCAACTCCAGCGCGGTTAATTACATCGTGGTGCAATATGTTCCTGACATGAGTTTAAAAGACATGTCTTACCCCATTAATCTCGCCTCTCTCTCTCTCTCTCTCTCTCTCTCTCTCTCTCTCTCTCTCTCACTAATCAATTATTTGGAGGAAGTTCTAGCAATGGTCTTGTACTTGTAAGAGATTATATATTTCTTGGGGAAAATGGAGTCGGAAACTTGCAATACTTTCCAAATTTAGTCTTTCTAATAAATGGAGGAAAAGGTGACAAAGGAAGAAGATTATAATAAGAGAACGGTTAGGCGGAATGGAAAAAAGAGAATAATAGTTATGATGGTACAACATTACAAAAAATCTTCTTTGCTAACAATTTTTAAAAGTGTTTTTAAAAAATTAAAAGATTGGGTATAAAACTGCTATAGGGAATATAAATCTCTAGCAGAATCAACAGCACGCATCTAGAGATTACTACTATATAAAGGCGGAGCATAATTTTCTTTGGACGAGAACTGAAGGAACTCATTTAAAAAACAAAACTAAAAAGTCGTAGAGATGAAAAAGGAATTTTTTGGAGTAATCATTGCATTTTGAAGAACTAAAAAATACACATTAAAAGTATTTTTCAATTAAAAAATATTTATCGTCTACGGGAAAAAATTAAATCGTCTATTCGGGAGACGACAGATACTTTTTTTTTGTCTATACTTCACTGAAGACAAGATGTAGACAAGGAGATGGGAGAATGAAAGGTAAGACATACACATAAATAAGTTATCACTTTCCACTTCTCTCCTGAATAATTCTGTGTTGGTGGTTTTATGTATAAAGTATAAGGGTATACAACAATTTTGTTACCAACATATACAACTAAAACAATCTCGTGAGTCTGTCTTTCTGTATCCATGTATACATACAAACACACACACACACACGCACACACACACACACTCACACACACACACACACACACACACATATATATAATATATATATATATATATATATATATATAATATATATATATATATATATATATATATAAAAGAACGAGACAGACAGCAAAAGGAAGGGGTTTTAAAAGCATACATACACTGACTCCGATGACTATCTCAAATCACATAATTAAGTGAACCACTGAATAACGTTATATACATTTGCGTCGAAGAAACCACTGCACCAAATTCCGAAGCCAAACGTCAAATAAACAGGCAGAAGACAGCGGCTGCCGTAAAACTGCATCCTTGGAGACTTGGGGAAATTGTGTAGCATAGTCGTGGAACTAAGTCGGATCTCTCTGCATTCAAAAATTAATTGTTGTTGAGTGAGGATAGGAAAGCTCTCTCGGCGGCCGGCTGCCTGTTATCTCTCTCTCTCTCTCTCTCTCTCTCTCTCTCTCTCTCTCTCTCTCTCTCTCTCTCTCTCATATAACTAATGTGTGCTCGTAGAACTGTATGTAATATATATATATATATATATATATATATATATATATATATATATATATATATATATGTATATATACATATATTATATATATGTATATATTATATATCGATAATATATATATTATTATAATATTATAAGGATAATATAAATATAATATATAAATTAAATTATATGTTACATATACGTATATAATAAAGATATATATAAATATATTACATGTATAATAAACTAGTAAATTTTTAAGACATGCGAATATATGTACGAATATATATATATATATATATATAGTATATATATATATATATATATATATATATATATATATATATATATATATAATTAAAAAATTACACAATGGATTCTTTAAAGATTTCAGTCAGTTCCCGAACAAAAGCTAGAAAGAGAACGTTGCATAGCTAGAAAATAACGGTTTTTACATCTGCATGATTTCTACACATTATTGGTTACCTCTTATTATAAATGTACACAAACTCAAAAACACACATACGACATATATATACATAATATACAATACTAATATCTAGATTTCTTTTTATTCTATGGATGAACTCAGTGTTCACTTCTCCACTAATACTGTTATCTTTTTACACTTCAATTACTAAGGATAAAGAAAAAAACTGAATCTTTTTACACTTCAAATACTAAGGATAAATAAAAAACCAAGTAACGATTTCATTCAATAATAAAAAGAAAAATCTTCCTCGTATTAACTGAACCTTACACTAACACGATTCAAAATTGCTTTACATTTTTCCAGACCATTTTTTGTTTCCTTTCATTCATCAATCAAGCGAGGCTCGAACGTGCTCGATCCTTTTGATCCCGAAAAGCAAACTGAAAAATTTATTCACAAAGAATTTTTTTTTTTTATCTTTTCCTACTACTTTTCCTAATTCCCCAATTGAAAAATAATTTTTCTTAAAAATTTCCATAACATTCTTTTCCCAATGTTTTTCCTAATTCCCTCCCTCCAAAAATATTATTTTAATATCTTTGCCTACCACGTTTCCTAATGCCCTCACTAATTTTTCTGTAAAACCATTTTCCTACTTTTCCTAATTCCCTCTATTTGAAAATACTTTTTATACCTTTTCCTATTTTCCCCTCATTCCCTCACTGAAAAATCTATTTTAGAAATTTCTATATTACCATTTTCCCTACTACTTTTCCTAATTCCTTGCTCAAAAAATATTGTTTTAATACCTTTTCCAGCTACTTTTCATAATTTCCTCTATCTGAAAATACTTTTTATACCTTTTCCTATTTTACCCTCATTCCCTCATTGAAATATCACCTTTATTAGAAGTTTCTATATTACAATTTTCCCTAATTCTTTGCTCAAAAAATATTGTTTTAATACCTTTTCCAGCTACTTTTCATAATTTTCCTAATATTCTGAAAAATACTTCTTATATTCCTTTTTTCCTCCTTTTATTTTTTTTCCCCTCATTCCCTCACTGGAAAACCACCTTATTAAAAAATATTATAGATAACCATTTCTTTTCCTTATTCCCTCGCTGAAAAGTCTTTTTTTCAAAAATTTTATATAAGGCCCTTTTTCTACTACGTTTTCTCATTCACTCCCTAAAAAATCACCCTTTTTTCCCTACTAATTTTCCTAATTCTGTCTCTCAAAATATTTTTTGATACCTTTTGCTACTACTTTTCTTCTTTCCCTCAGTGAAAAATTCCTGTTTTTATTTTTTCTTATTGCTACAATGCCCTTTTCCAACTACTTTTCCTTGTTCCCTTACTGAAAAATCGCCTTTTTTCAAATTGTTCTTCAATTCCCTATTCCTGCAACTTTTCCTCATTAACTCACTGAAAAATCCCTTTTCTTAAATATTTCTAAATTATTCTTTTCATAATATTTTTCCTGATTCCCTCTCTCAAAAAATATTTTTGTAATTAATACCTATTCCAACTACTTTTCCTGATTCCTTCTCTCAAAAAAAATATCTGTTAATACTTTTCCTTATTATTTTCTTTTCCATTCCCTCACTTCAAAAAATATAATTAAGACCCTAATTTCCAACTAAAAAAAATCCTGAATTCCTTCTTTCCTTTCCTGATATTTGTTAATACTTTTCCTTACTCTCATCTAACTCTCACTGCCTCTCTCTCTAATAATCCCTTTTCCTTCTACTACTCTTCCTCTCTCTCTCTCTCGTCTCTCTCTCTCTTTCTTCTATCTAATCTCTCTCTCTTCTCTCTTTCTCTAAGCGCCGCACATCCGATGAATCAACAGTTCAGGACAAAAATATTTGTTAATACTTTTCCCAACTGATTTTCCTCATACCCTCACAGAAAAACCCTCCTTCAAAAAATGTCCTATAATACCCGCCTCCCCCTCCTCTACTTTCTCTCTCTCTCTCTCAGCGCCGCACATCCGATGAATCAACAGTTCAGGACGGGGGGGCTAATATGAATAACAAAACAGTGGATGAAGCCGACCGTAGCCCTCGAATCGAAAATGAACTCGGAATATGAGTTTAAGAGGACCTGCTCGAAACAATTACGGCAGCGCCCCCGACGCCCCCCGGGCCGCCCGCCCGCCCGCGTCGGAATTTGGGGGGAAAATCCTATCACAGGATATTAGGCGGATCATTAGATGGCCCGGAAGGCGCCGTAAACAAACAAATTATAAATTGGAGCGGAATGCCCCATTGCGATTCGTAACTGGAATGAATAATGGGTCCATATTTCAAGGGACTGTTTTTGAGTACTGAATGAAACTTATATGCGCGTTAATGTACTATATATATATATATATATATATATATATATATATATATATATATATATATATATATATATATATATATATATATATATACGTATATATTTGTATGTATGTAAATATGCATATATATATATTATTTATATATATATATATATATTATATATATAGTATATATATATATATTTGTATGTATGTATATATGTATACAAACATATAATATATATATATAGATATATATATATATATAATATATATATATATATATGTTGTATATAATATATATATATATATACACATATATACGACACACACACACACACACACACACATATATATATATATATAAGTCCCCCCCCCCCAGATCACTTTTCCGTGGATTCCATACATATATCGGCTACAATGCCTTAATATCTATTCCTCTACCTCGGATTATTATATTTCCTATATGCTTAACGAAGGGGAATTTTTTTTCTTCGATATAGACTTGCCTGGATCGGGCGGCGATCCCGGGATCCTTTCAAATCCAGGAACGTCAGGAAGCTTTTGTACTACACCCTACCGCGGTAGTGTAGTGTGTCATATATGTGTGTATATATATATATATATATATATATATATATATTATATACACATATATATTACAACACACCCACACACACACCACATATATATATATATATATATAAGTCATATCACTTTTCCGTGATTCATATACATATATCGAGCTACAATGTCCTTAATATCAATAATTCGCTCTACTCGGAATTAATATATTTCCATATATGCTTAACCGAAGGGGAATTTTTTCTCGATAATAGACTTGCCTGGATCGGGGCGCGATCCCGGGATCCTTTCAAATCCAGGAACGTCAGTGAAGGCTTTTACCTACTTACACTACCGCGGTTAGTGTAGTAGGTATAAAAGCTTCACTGACGTTCCTGGATTTGAAAGGATCCTCCCGGGGATCGCGCCCCGATCCAGGCAAGTCTATATCGAGAAAAAATTCCCCTTCGGTTAAGCATATATGGAAAATATTAATTAATTCCGAGGTAGAGCGAATTAGATATTAAAGGACATTGTAGCTCGATATATTATATATATATATATATATATATATATTATATATATATAATATATTCACATTGACACAAGCATACAATTTCACTCAAAGCTCCCTCTCCTCTCCGCGAACCTCTCTTACACACTTTGGGAATAGCGACAATTCTTCTAACGCCCCGGAGCGGGAAAACCATTTCCACTCTTCAGGAAACAAACGCGAGGGAGCATCGGCTCCGGAAAGACCTTCTCATCACCGGCGGTGGAATTTAATCTCCGAAGATCAACGTAGCCATGACTCAATGCCACGAAAACGCATCGCTGGTTTTTTTTTTCAAACTGGTGTAAAATGGAAAAGAAATAACAGGAATTAAAGCACCAGTTGGAAGGGGAATAAATAACAGGCATTAAATCACTTGTTGAAAGTGGAAAAATAACAGTCATTAAATCACAGGTTGAAAGGGGACAATATAACAGGAATTAATGCACAGGTTGAAAGGGATAAAAAAAAAGAACAGGAATTAAAGCACTGTTTGAGGGGGATAAGAAAAATGACAGGAATTAAAGCACTGTTTGAAATGGGTAAAATAAATAACAAGAATTAAAGCACCGTTTGAAAGGGAAAAAATAACATAAATTAAAGCACTGGTTGAAAGAGGAAAAATAACATGAATTAAACCACTGGTTGCAAAGGGAAAAATAACACGAATTAAATCACTGGTTAAAAGTGAAAAATAAAAGGAAATAAAGCCCTGGTTGGAAGGGAAAAAATAACAGGAAATAAAGTCCTGGTTGGAAGGGTAAATATAACAGGAATGAAAACACCGGTTGAAAGTGGAAAAAAAATAACAGGAATCAAAGCACTGGTTGAACGGGAGAAAAATAATAGGAATTAAAGCACTGGTTGAAAGATGTAAAACAATAACAGGATTAAAAGCACTGAACTGGCGGAAATGGAATTAATTCCGTCCTACGAAAAAAAAAAAAAAAGGAAAAATTAGCGATGCAGTCACCTGTGTACAATCCCATGTGTATGTTTGTATTTGGGTGCTAGCACAAGAACTGCCTGAAGACTTAATGTTACTTGTTCGTACAACGCATATACACTCTATATATATTCAATAAAATCTTAGCTAGACGGAAAAAGTGTGAATTATCGTCAAATGGTGAAAGGTAACCTGAACCTTAAATGAAAAAAAAATACTCATAGCAACATGAGTTTCGAAACTGAGAAACAAATCCACAGGTATGCAAATTAACAAATACATTTAAAAATAAAGTTAAACAGAGATATTTCGAGAATCTGCACGATTCCCATTTCCAGACTGAAAACGGGAATCGTGCAGAGTCTTGAAAGCTCTCTTTATAATTTTATTTTTAAACATATATGTATAGTTATCTAAGTGGATTTCTTTCTTCTTTAACCTAAAAGAGATATAATTTTAGTATTCGTCACAAGGCTAGATGGTCTTGGGAAACGGTTGAGAAATCTGATTGGCAGATCTCCAGGGAAAACAGCGGCCCATCCATGGAGGAAAGAGAAAGAAAGAATAAAAGAGAGAGTACTTAAAATGGTACTGTAGCGGGTGATTGGGAATAATAGCTGTATCAAAAAGAAGAGAAGAAGAAGAAGAAGAAGAAGAAGAAAACAGCTTGCGTGGTCTTGGACACTTCGCCATTGCCTTCAACGTGTTCGTCATACGTATCATCTTTTTAAAATACACACAGCAAAGCGAAAGGTCCAGTTCTGATATCATAAAACGCCACAGAAGGTAAAAAAAAAAAATAAAAGGGGAGGGGGGATTAGTTATATGATAAGTATCAACTCAAATTACAATAAATGAACTCAGTTTTCTGTGCATTGGAGACACTATCATCATACCTTAAAAAGCACTGCTATCCATGCGCTTCTCTTCTGAAACAGAGCATTTAAAGGTAACCTAGACTATCAACAATTTTGACATTATTTCGTGGATAAATAACTTGCATTAAAGTTTTACCGTCAATATCGTTCTTCAAGAACTTTCATTGCTCACCCAAGACGATTAAAGCCTTAGGCACAATCCATAAGACCTTTCGATAGAAGATGTAGGGGAGGTATTTTTAAGTTTTATGTAATTTAGTTCAACAAACTATTCTCGCAGCCATGAAAACAAATGAGATTCTACTGAGGTAAAGATACAAGTGAGGATGAAGAGTTAATGGCGTTAATTGCTTATGTGGGAGAGTATGTGCATCAAGAGGAAAAAGGGCATACAAGGAAACCCCAGAGGAGCATAAAGACACGAAATTACAGGCTCTTAAACTGAATATGTATTCTGCATTAATAGAATGAATAAATGTTTTGTGCCTGACTAACCTATGTACGTAATTCTGCAATTCTGCAGAATCACACATACAAGCAAGAGCCTTTTATTTGACCATATTTTTTTCCCCTTTGGACGTATATTCTTCTCAAATCTTTCTTTATAATTGTTCATACTACAACTACTGCGTGTTAGTAGCATTTTTAGATAGAGTAATTACATAAATAAGAATTTTTTTCATGATTTCCGTAGAGCTTCAGTCAAGACCACGAATAATTTTCGCTCTTGGCAAGGTTGCTTATGTGTGTTCATTTATATATATATATCTATATATATATATATTATATATATAATATATATGTGTGTATATATATATATATATAATGTATGTGTATAATATATATATATATATATATATCATATATAATATATATATATATATATATATATATATATATATATATATATATATATATATATATATATATATATATGAGTGAGAATTATTCATGGTCATTATATTTACAAAATCATAAAAAAACTACTCTTATTTATACAATTCGGCATAATATAAGTACCCGAAGCAGGCAGTAATTGCGTTAAGAACAGTTACAAATTAAAGATTTGAGAAGAAGATACAGTTCGAAGGGGGAAAAAAAACAAAAATAATAATGGTAAAAAATGGTCCCGCAGATTTCACAAGAGTTCGAGATGAAACCCGAGATGTTATCCTAGGTCTGAGGCGGCCTCTCCGCTGTGATATCTTTACAGCTCTTTTATCAGACCTACCAGTGTCGAGCTCGCGCAAGGGGTTGGGAGGGCGGGGGGAGGGCTGGGGGATGGGGGCGAGGGTGTTTGAATAGAGTTATGTGATGGGTGGCATTGATTCCAAGTATGGAATGGGGTGGTAATATCTTACTCTGATAGCGGGTAAATCATTCTTCTTCAAGAGTCTAGGGAACTATTTTTTTTTTGTTTATGGTAGGTAAGTACCCATGTCGGTGTTACATCTTGCGTTGGAAATTTATGAGGCTGAAAATGTCATTGGGATATGAGGCCTCCTAAACAGCATGGAACCAGAATTAAATCCTGTCTAGGGGAAATCGCTTGTTTGTTTGTCTGTATGCTGTTGTTACACTGCATGGAACCAGTGGTTATTCAGCAACGGGGCCAACGGCTTTACGTGACTTCCGAACCACGTCGAGAGTGAACTTCTATCACCAGAAATACCAATCTCTCACACCTCAATGGAATACCCGAGAATCGAATTCGCCGACCAAGGTGGCAGGCCAAGACCGTACCGATCACGCCACTGAGGCGCTGAGGGGAAATCGCGGGTTTTCAAATACTTGGTAATTAGAGGATCTTTTACTCATTTTACCGTTATGACTTTGTTTCTGCATTTCAGCAGTCCATTATAATTTCCTTTTTATGTTGATATAAGGAAAAAGAAGTAAAAGAAATTAAAGTTCTCCTTTTCTCAAGGAGAACTACATTTTCAGTCATAATACTCGTCGGAGATATGAGTCACCTATGTTTTCAATGTCAATAAGTCGATACTATGTATCTGTCAGTGGGATGAGTTCGGTGGTCCAAAACAGGCCTCTTACTCCCTGTCCCATCTTATTACACTTTAATAAGTCCATATTGTATCTGTTGGTAGATTGAGCCCTGTGGTCCCCAACAAACCTCCTACTCCCTATCACATCTTACCTCACTTAAGGGTACAGTATGTGCTGGCATAAGCTTAATCAATACCAACAGCCTGGTCTATATGATCATACTATAAAAATCTCTATCATGGAGGAACAGCGCCACAGTTATATACCAGTAAAAAATAGTTAGAAATGAAGTCATACAAAGAGCTTTACTTCTACATAGATTTGTACAGTTACAAACTGGATATGCGCCTCAATTTTAAGAATCATGCTCCTGTGAGTATTTTTTTAAACTCCGTCATCTCTGCTACTAGATTGACCCAGCACTAAGGTACATCTACTAAAACCTATGTAATATCTAATAAAACCTAAGTTATTTTAGCCATCTGAACTAATATGCTGCCGACCGTTCATAGCGCCTTTGAAGTTAATTTTGTTATATTTACCTGCTAGAGCGAGAGTAATTGCATTAAACGTCACTAAGGCATAAGTTATTCGAACTAAAAGAGCCTTGCGCCGTAAGGTAGCTACGAAAGAACAGGCTCATATTATTTATAATATAATAATAATTAGATTAATTCAATCTAGAACTCTGAAAGAGCACAACAAAAGTCTACGAAGTAATAGACGATATCATATTTCATATAAAAATAATGTTATAAATACTATTAGTCTCTAATGACAATGACATCAATAGCTGTAAGAGGAGCAGTAGTACAAATGACGATTTTAGAAGAATATCCGCCAAAGGAGAAAAATGTAAATAAAATCTATAGACAAAAGAAAACAAAAATTAATAAGCAGCTGGCACTAGAGCGCACATTTCTCTCACATATTCTGCACAAACCACGATAATCTATTTACAAGATCAGTGTTAACCAACAAAAGCTTCATATTTTCTTTAATGTTAACCAACAGACGAGTCATATTTTCTTAAAGCCAAGTCACAGCGCTTTACGCGGGTGGGATGACATCTTATGTACGTCAGAAACTAAATACTATTTGTTTATCAAGAAACAAGCAAATGAACGCTCACACTTATAGATCACAAAATTCTTGTCACCCGATATAAAATGGTAACCTAACAAACAATAAAGAATAAAGATAAAAAATTTAACACAAAATAATCTAAAACTAAATCTGACAAAACACTCAACGTGTATTGTAGCCTCACGTAATCTTGAAAACAATTCTGGATCCGTTTAAAAACTGGAACAATTCCTATGGAACACCCAACAAACTTAGGATATTTCTCAGGGACAGAGGGACACGAACGAAACTGTTATATATATATATATATATATATATATATATATATATATATATATATATATATATATATATATATATATATATATATATATATATAACCGACCAACTTCAGTTGCAAGAAGCAATAGGCAACTAACTGAACAATGAGCTATAGCAGATTCACGTCAACCGTGCATTTGATGTCTAGGCCAATCCCTTCCAACGCTTCTGATTGGCTGCTGATGAGCCAATCACAGGGCTGGAAACTCCCAGTCTCTCTCGAGAGTTCTCATAGGCAGGATGTATGTTCCACTTCTCTTTAGACATACGTCTTTCAAAAGTGTCCCTCAGGGGAGGTGGAACATACATACTGCCTATGTGAACTCTCGAGAGAGACTGAGAGTTTCCAGCTCTGTGACTGGCTTATCAACAACCAATCAGGAGCGTCGTAAGGGACTGGCCTAGACATCAAATGCACGGTTGATGTGAATCTGCTATAGCTGCGCTGCTAATTAATGCCCGGGAAAGTTTGAAACTTGTAAAATCAACCTTTGGAAAATAATCTCTTACGAAAAACTTCCCAATCTGCATCCCTCAGAAAGAAAACTTCATACATTAGAGCGACATTAGAAGGGAAAAAAAAATCTTTAAAAAAAATCCCTTATACTTCATCCCTAAGCAAGAAAAATAGCTTCGTATTTTAGAAGGTATAGAAAACTGTCATAAGAAATAACACTCATCTATCATACCTCAGAAAAAAATACTTTTCTATCTCAGAAGGTAAAAAATATCATAAGAAAACATCCTTCATACCTCAGAAAAAAAACTTCCTTTCGTAGAAATTAAAATAATCTCATAAGAAAAAACACTCATCCTATACTTCCGAAAAAAAACTTTATACCTCACAAGGTGAAAAAACTAATTTCATAAGAAAAACACTCATCCTTCATACTCAAATAAAATTAATACCTCAGAAGGTAAAAACACTAAACTCATACGAAAAAAACTCATCCTTCATAACACAGAAAAAACTGAATAAATTAGAATGCATAAAAAATCTCATAAGAAAAAAACATTTATCTTTAATACCTCAGAAGAAAACTTCATACCTTGAGAAAGGAACTCATAAGAAAAAAATACTCATCCTTCCTACCCCAGAAAAAACTTCATACCTTAGAGGGTGAAAAAAAAATCCTAAGAAAAATCACTCATACTTCATACCCCAGGAAAAGAAACTTCATACCTTAGAAGGTAAAATAAATCTCACAAGAGAAAATACTCATCTTTCATACCATAGGAAAAGTCATACCTTAGAATCTAAGGAAAAAGTAAAAATAATCTCACAAGGAAAAAACGCATCCCTCAGGAAAAAAAAAAAAAACTTTATACCTCAGAAGGTAAAACGAAAAAACACATGATAACGAATCTCAGTACGAAAATTTGGGGGTTCTTCCGGTTCGCCAAATTAAACTTTGAAGAGATTCTTAAAAGGGGAAGAAAAAATCAAGAGACGGGAAGTGGCGTTGGTTGGCCGGGGCAGAGTTTTCGAAAGTTTGGAGTGCCATCGAGCCCTAGCATAATAATATATATTTTTCAACCTTCTTTTTTCTTATATTCTGGTATGAACATGACGCAGTGTCTCGAGGATATTCTCAAACACTTCAAAGGAGACTTTGTAAAGGTGCGTAATTTTATATAGTGAAGTTGCATGATAAGAGTCGAACATTTTATTATAAAGTCTTCATTCCCTTTTTTCCTTCTTCTCCTTCTTCTTCCTCCAGATTTCCGTACATTTCTTAATCCATTCTCTTTTGATGATGAAGAGCGAGAGGGGAGAAATAATTAGCCAGTCTTGGCAAGATACGTAAGTCACGCTCTGGTGATTAAAAGAGGGAGATATTATATAAAAAAATAAATAAAAACCACTTCGCAGACATCTAATTGTGACCTAATTTTACAAAGAGATTATATTTATGATATACATATCATGAAAAAAAACTCAGCATTCAAATGAATGATATATTATTTCTGTGTATTAAGAAAAACTGTCAGATATATGAAAGAATAATTATTTCTGTGTATTAAGAAAAACTGTCAGATAAATGAAAGAATAATTGCGATGAATTAAAATGACTTGAAATCTTTACTAGCTGCTTCATATAGACATACAAACACACACGCAAACGCGCTGCTGAACACACACACAGAAAAAAAACTACGTTTTAAATGAATATCTAATATGTACCAAATGGTAAACAAATAATCCCAATCTTTAATGATCCAAACTTAATTCTTAGATTACGTTTTGTTTTCTACCACCATAAATTTTTTGTTAGAGAAAAACTAAATAAAAAAAGCTCTTTCCTCATGTAACTGATGCTATAGCCCACAAAAAACCCTAATGTGAGCAATGAATTAGCTGTACCTCAAGCCTGACATACTTCTATATCTACTACTTTGTATAATGCTTTAGAAGTTGAGCGGCGGCTAGATTTTGTACCCATAGTCCATTAAAAGGATTAGGTATAATGAAGTCTGCGAACAAATAGATTTTGATATAAATTGACAAAAACATAGCTAAATGGCTTCGGTTTTTGTAAAAAAGTAATATAGAATAAAAAGAATAAAAACCCAGCAACCAGTTTTCCTTCTCACAATACTCTTAAAGGCTACTTCTCTGATGCTTTCAGATATACAACAGCGTGGGAAACATTTCACAGCATATTTCGCAAACCACAAGAGGAAAAATGTCCCTGGTTCAACAAAAGAAGTGGGAAAAATACCGTGTGACTGTCACCACTGAAAGTTTTCATTTGGAGAGAAAGTTGGATTCAAGACTCACGTCATCAACCAACAAGACGTTACAACATTCATTTCACGTATGCGTGCAGAAGAATAAGAAGAACAAGAAGAAGAAGAAGAAGACGAAGAAGAAGAAGAAGAAGAAGAAGGGAGGAGGAGGAGGAAGAGGAGGAGTAGGAGGAGTCTACAAGGCGTGAACTATACTCTACACTTTTTTTCTTTGGCGCGTTTGCGAAATTATACGACCTCAGTTCAAATCCTGAATGGTCATTTCAGAATTCGAAAAAGAATAACCGACAGGAACCATTACCAGTTATAAAAATACAAGCATCATAACATCATATAACAATATTATTGGTTACTGTACATTTCAAACATTACCGCATATAAAGTACAGAATTAACGAAGTGGAATATTTCCATTATACTGCTTTGTAATTTCCAACAACGGGTTAATTTGCTTTATTTATATTAAAAAAAGGACATCGCAAATATATGTAGAATAACAATGCAAAGGACTGAATCCAGAGAGAGAGAGAGAGAGAGAGAGAGAGAGAGAGAGAGAGAAGCCCAAGACAAGATGCGAGAGTTGAATACCCTGGATTCTTACCTGCCGGCAGTTGTAGGTGATAGGTATTATTAAGCAGGTGACAGCAGGCACCGGTGGCGCAGATCAGCAGAGATGCCACCTGGCCCAGCAGGAGAGCCCGCCAAATGGACCTGCAGAGAAAACGAAATGAAAAACATTAAAATACAGTCCACACATTTATAAAACGAAACTCTAACTGTAGCTTCATCATTCAGCTTAAACTACTTGGTATCACTTTAAACAAAAAACAAAAATTCTGGGACATATTTTTGTCATTGAATTTCTATCTAAGATATAAATATTATATATATATATATATATATATATATATATATATATATATATATATATATGTATATATGTATCATATACATATATATATATATAATATATATATATATATTATATATATTATATAATATATTATGTACTATATATATATATATAATATATTATATATATATATATATGTGTATATATAATATTGTACCTATCCATATATATTATATACGCATACATTATATATACACATACACACGCGCACACACACATACACACACACACACACACATATATATATATATATATATATATATATATATATATATATATATATACATATATATATTCATTTGACGGTTAATCCACTAATTTATTACAACTAGCAGCGCTACGATCAAACATCTCTGAAGAGCCGGATTCAAATCATAAAGAAAGCCACTTACTGCAATGCTCTGCATATTACACAAATGGCAGCAAACATCGAATATAAAACATTTGATGCCATTATAATCAGCGTTTCATCGTATTCTCTGAATCAATCAATCGCCCCCCCCCCCCCCCCCCCCATCCCCCATCTTTGCAACTTGCATAATGATAATCGCTGTTGCAGGCACACGCAACCCCCTCGCCCCCATCCTCCCCCAAACCAGTCCAACTCGTTGTCACTAATAGCGAAAGCAACTGAGTGTAAAAGGATCAAAAAGCGAGGGACGAGGAGATAAGGCCCTTCAGATAAAAGAGGAGAGAGAGAGAGAGAGAGAGAGAGAGAGAGAGAGAGAGAGAGAGAGAGAGATATTTAGTAACGTGTGATTATCGATTTGAATGTGTAATATGTTTCAGCTTTTCGCAGTAATCATGGAAAGTGTATAATTATGCTCATGGATGTATGTCTCGTTTCCAAGCCAGATAAAATATAAATAATATATATTACATATATATAAATATATACGTATATGTATATGTATTTATGTATGTATGTATATATATATATGTATATATGATATATATACATATATACAGGTATATTAATTACACCACACACAACACACACACACACACACACACACACACACATATATATATATATATATATATATATATATATATATATATATATATATATACACACACACACACACACTCAGGTGAACAGTCAGAAATATGAAGATCAGTGGGAGTGGAAACAGACTACTACATAAAAAACATCTTTATTAGTGCCGACGTTTCAAGACAAGTCTCACTTTCAAGGCCGTAATTAAAGAATAAATATTGTAGATTATAAAAACAAATACATCCTGTAATTTATTTTGTTTTTATAATCTACAACATCTATTCTTTTATTGCAGCCTTGAAAATGAAACTTGCCGTCTTGAAACGTCAGCACTAACAAAGATGTTTAGACTGCCCTCTGATCTTTATATATATATATATATATATATATATATATATATATAAATATATATATATATATAGTAATATATATAAAACCAAGAGCAGCAGCAACAGAAGCAACATCGACCAGCCTCGAACAAAAGGAAGGGGAACCTCGAAGGGATAGGAAGGGATTAGAGATGCAGGGCGAGTAAGGGGCAAGGACGCGTGTTATAAAAGGGTATGAAGCGAAGTCCCGTTAGACGAGGGAAGGGAGAGAGAGAGAGAGAGAGAGAGAGAGAGAGAGAGAGAGAGAGAGAGAGAGAGAGAAATTCTGCAAAATGGATATTTTCTTTTGTCTCTGTTGAGACGCTTTGCAACGAGAGGTCACGCCGAATTTCTTCTCGCGGCCATCGAGGGGCGTGCGAGTGTTTGAGTAGGAGGAGGAGGAGGAGGAGGAGGAGGAGGAGGATGGAGGAGGAGGAGGAGGAGGAGGAAGTTCTAGTGAGAGGAGGTTCTAGCAGGTGATTTATGCGTTGAGGTAGAAAAGTTTTTTTTTATGGTGAGGACAGCCATGAAAGTAATTGAGGAGCCAGGGCGAGGAGGAGGAGGAGGAGGAGGCGGATGACGAGAAGGAGGGTGAGGATGATAAGGAGGAGGAAGAAGATGACGAGGAGCAGGGTGAGGATGATAAGGAGGAGGAGGAGGAGGAGGAGGAGGGTGAGGATGATAGGAAGGAGGAGGAGGAGGCGGATGACGAGGAGGAGGAGGAGGAGGAGGAGGAGGAGGAGGAGTTAAAACAAAGAGGAGGAGCAGGAACAGGTTCTAACAAGTGATTTAGGCGCTGAGGCAGAAATTTTTTTTTTTTTTTTTTTAAGTTTGAAACAAAAGCTTCTTTTATCTTTTTTATGGCCGGGAGGCATCTGGGTGTGAAATCGGATTCTATTAAGTGAATCATTAGGAAGATATCGAAGGTTTTCGGTGGAGAAATGGATTTCTCCCTTCCTCTGGAGAGGGAAGCTGCTTTTCTTATGGAGGAGAAAAAAAAATGCGTCGAAGAAATCGAATTTTCTATACAGCGTATAATCAATGCCACCGAAAATATTACTTTTTAACAATGGTAAAGTCTCTTTTAAATTATTCGAAAATATTACATTTTAACAAAGGAAAAGTCTCTTTTAACTTAAGGAAAAATATTACATTTTAAGGAAGGAAAAGCCTCTTTTAAATTTGTGACGGAAAAATATTACAGTTTAACAAACGAAAAGTCTCTTTTAAGTTTGTGAAGGAAACATATTACATTTTAACAAAGGAAAAGTCTCTTTTAAATTAGTGAAGGAAAAATACTACATTTTAACAAAAGTCTCTTTTAAAAAATTAGTGGAGGAAAAATATTACATTTTACATTCTCCTTTAAACTAGTGAAGAAAAAATATCACATTTTGACTAACGAAAAATCTCTTTTAAATTAGTGAAAGAAAAATATTAAATTTTAAAGAAGAAACATTCTCTTTAAAATTATTGAAGGAAAATATTACATTCTAACGAAAGAAAAGTTTCTTTCAAATTAGTGAAGGAAAAATATTACATTTCAAGGAAGGAAAATTCTCATTTGAATTATTGAAGGAAAAATATCACATTTTAAGGAAGGAAAATTCTCTTTTAAATTTGTGAAGGAAAAATATTACATTTCAAGGAAGGAAAACTTTTTTAAATTAGTGAAGGAAAAATGTTACATTTTAAAGATTAAAGGTCTCTTTCAACAAAGGAAAAGTCTCTTTTAAATTTGTGAAGGAAAAATATTACATTTTAAGGAAGGAAAAGTCTCTTTTAAATTAGAGAAAGAAAAATATTACATTTTAAGGAAGGAAAAGTCTTTTAAATTAGTGAAGGAAAAATATTACATTTTAACGAAGAAAAAGTCTCTATTGAATTTGTGAAGGAAAAATATTACATTTTAAGGAAGGAAAAGTCTCTTTTAAATTAGTGAAAGGAAAATATTACATTTTAACGAAGAAAAAGTCTCTATTGAATTTGTGAAGGAAAAATATTACATTTTAACGAAGGAAATATATTACATTTTAACGAAGAATAATTTTCTTTTAAATTTGTGGAGGAAAAATATTAAATTTTAACCAGGTATAATTCTCTTTTAAATTAGTGAAGGAAAAAAATACATTTTAACGAAGAATAATTCTCTTCTAAATTTGTGAAGGAAAAATATTAAATTTTAATCAGGTAAAATTCTCTTGTAAATTAGTGAAGGAAAAATATCCTTTAACCAAAGGTTAGAGGAAACATAAGAGAAACCCCAGCTTTTAGCAACTCCGGTCGAAGGAAAGGAACCCGGTTTCTTATAGCGAGAGACGTGGTCAAAATATCCCCAAACTTGTTAGGAAAGAAAGGTATTTCTTTTACGCACAAAAACTCGGGATGGGATTTATCTTTTTGTCCAGGAGGGGGCCGGACGAGCATTCCCTCCACCCACATCAAAATCAGGATAAATAAGGATAGATAAATGTTAGATTTTATTCCCTAGGCCAGGGGTTCTTAATAGTGGGTATCCATACCCCTTGAGGGCGTGAGAACCATAGTTGTGGGCATGGGACTTGATCGCTGGACATTTGCATACATTTGATTTTAATGTGTCAATGTATACATGGGTACATTCAGTAAACAAATAATTATATAAAACCTAGAATGCTTTTAATTTTCTTGTATGCTCTAATTCTAGATATTTATATCTAAAGTGGCACTAAAGTGGGTATATTAAATTATATTGTCAACATATACGACTCAATTGGACTTAAGCAAAGGGCAACTCATGGGGGTCTGGAGTCAGGAAAAGGTCAAGACTCCATGCTCCAGATGATAAAAATGCTTATTTCATTAATCATATTAAATAAGAAGAAAGAGTGATCCTGCTCTGCAATTCTGACAACAAGGAAGGAAGAAGACAAAGCAGAGAGAGAGAGAGAGAGAGAGAGAGAGAGAGAGAGAGAGAGAGAGAGAGAGAGAGACTTACGAAAAGATTCTGAACCATTATCAAATTACACACTTTCCTCCAAGGGAAGATGATAATTGAATTTAGTAATTCAATAAAATAAACCTGCTGTTGGCACTTCAAACGAATGTAGTATATACAAGTAGAGACGTATCACACTACATACGCCTGAAGAGAGAGAGAGAGAGAGAGAGAGAGGGGAGGAGAGGATGGAGAGAGGGGGAAGAGAGCGAGAGAGAGGGAGTAGAGAGAGAGAGAGAGAGAGAGAGAGAGAGAGAGGGGTACTTACGATGCACTAGGTGGTTAGAACATCAATCCACTACTTTGTATGCATTACACTTCTACTACTTTTTCCGCATTACATGGATTTTCCTTCGATGGTACTCCTAATCTGAACACTGAAGAGAGGTTTTTAGTGTATCTTCAGAGAGAGAGAGAGAGAGAACCAGCAAGGGGCTTTACAAAATGTAAGGAAAATATGAACGCGTTATTCAAGATGTTATCTTGAAGTCAGGAGAGAGAGAGAGAGAGAGAGAGAGAGAGAGAGAGAGAGAGAATGCATGGGGAAACTTTTTTCATTAGGTACACATTCAAGCAAACACTTTTTCCCCGGCAAATGTAAATACCGACACGCAGTTCATTTATTCCAATAGAGTCTTTCCTTCTGATTTATGCAGCAGTATTTACATCCTCTCCTCCGGGGAATCCTAGTTAGACTCACAAAGAAAAAAAGTTGCAGGAACTTTGAACACGGGCTCCAATACATTCTACAAGGGTTTTACATCACCCCCCCCATCTCTCTCTCTCTCTCTCTCTCTCTCTCTCTCTCTGACGCAAAAAGCACAAGAATATCTTTAGCTTCTAAGCAATTTCAAAATGTTGAATTTTTCTACAAACTCGTATTAACTGGACATTTTTTTTGCACAGCTAGTATCTTTTAGGCTACATGAAACCTCTCTCTCCATCCTTACTATCTAATATAGTTTCCTTGATGTTAAACAAACACTCATACATCTACTTTTCTCTAACTGTTCTGGCTTCCTGATAAAATCTTGAAGAACAATTTTATATTATCCTTACATTTTGTAAAGCCTATTTCTGTCTATTTAAATCTCTCTCTCTCTTCTCTCTCTCTCTCTCTCTCTCTCTCTCGGGTCCCCTTTCGATCCTTTACTTCTGATAACAAAATTGAATAAACAACATTTCAATATTTCGTATATTTTAGCAGAGCCCTCGTTTTCTGTAAAACCTCTCTCTCTCTCTCTCTCTCTCTCTCTCTCTCTCTCTCTCTCTTCTCTCTCTCCTTTCTGCCCCCTTTCTCCATCCATTAAGAACGGGATCATTTGAATCAACTGTCGACAAACTTCTAGCATTAAAGGACTGCTGCATCCCTCTCGTAAGGTGAGATACAACCAGGGGAGATACATCTCCAAGTTTTCATAGCATCACAAAGACGGTTTAGTTTTCGTTTTCAATAAGACTGTTTTCTCTGCGTCTTTTCAGAGCAATTTTTCTTCCTTTAACTATAATCTGAGCCCAGGTATAGAACAGAAGATTAGATTACAGTAGATCTCCACAGTGTGTGTCAGTTGATAAGATGTGTAAAGGAAACAGTATTTGTTATCAAATGAAAGCCTTTCTCCGAGGGGACACTGAGGAAAACAACCTACGTATTCAAACTGGCATTAGGCCTAACACACTCCAAACCTGACATGAAACGCAGCCCGCTTTGTTACCCGTTAAAGAAGAAATAGTGTTTGCAGCTCTTAACCTGACACGGAGGACAATTCAGCTTTCAACGTAAGCATTAGCTTGATGCGAGAAAACTGGTTTGCCTAACTGCCATTGTGAGCCTTTTTTTGTTTATTTGTGTCGAATAATCGGGACTTGTGATTAAGCCCACTGTCCAGCTTTGAATAGCTAATGAAAGGAACAAAATAACAATGCGATCACATGGTCCTGAGGTCATTTTGTTAGCTTACCCTGACTTCAGAGCAACAGTAGTTGCTTACATCAGACTCCTAGGGGCTGCCTAAACTTTAGTAATGGCACGGGAGATCATGTCTTAATAGCCTGTGGCATTAAAGGAAGGTCACCTATTCGTGTACTGACCAGACCCTAGGTTTCTTACCTATGTACGATGCCACAATTCAAGCTGTGATAATTCCCATTACGAATATGTCCCAAAGGATACTATGTCACCATAAATGACGTCATCATTTTTGGATAGGTAGTAGTAGGGGTCTTAAGTGAGAAATATTACGAAATTAATTAGTTCATGATCACATCACTTTCTGGTGCTGGAATTTACAGAAAGGCCGTTTGCATTCATCATAATCGCATGGAAAAGCCAACTCACAAATCCTTTTATTAGAAATATGTTATTTCATCAACATCTCAGGGAGGACATCACCTACCCATTCACCTTAAGTGACAACTGGTTTCCATAAGACGGACTATACCATCCACTTTCATGAAATGCTAAAATATGCAAATAGCCCATCTGCATTTACCACAATTCCCAAGAAAAACAAATTTGCAAATTGTTTTATTAAAATATAAATATAATTTCATCAGCATCTCTCAGGAAGGACATCAAGACACCGCCTAGCCATTCACTTTTCTGAAACAATTCCTTGGTAAAGTAAAGACAATTTTTTTTCAAACAAAATATGTCATTTCATCAACATCTCAGGAAGGAGATCACCTATAGTCGATTTCACTTTAAGGTTAGATTCTTGCGCTAACGAGACGTTTGTTTGGTTGGCGGCCCTCTGATTATGGGCTTGTTAGCGGGTGAGGCCAGGGGACCTGCTCGCTCAGTGGGTGGGTCCATAATTTTTGTTCGTTTGTAGCTTAGAAAACACTAGCCAATATGTTTACATTTCGTTCTCACTTTTATCTCACGTTTTACCAAAAGATAGGAAACTTTTTGGTCATACCAAAGGATTTCGGTATTAAATGTTACAATTGAATTAATCTGTTTTCCTGAAATCAATAAGGTTAAAATACAAAGGAATTTACCAACGAGTAAAGAAGTGAAGGGAGAGAAACATTTCATTCTTATACCTGTTTTATTCATCATCGGATTTTGCATAATTCATGAGATCAAGATAAAATAAAATCTTGTGTTATTTAACAATAAAATCACCCTGAATACGATGGTGCTTTCAGATTTTAGATGCGTGTAATATGTAAAGAGAAAATGAAGAATATGTCTTATTATGTTACATTCGTGCTTGACTCGGTTTGACAATAGTGCCGAGAGACATCGTTGGGTCTGGTCCTCTCAGCTAGAGCCGTTGGCGTGTTGGCAGTTGCCAATTGACGATATGAGAAGTTTGCAGTTTCGAGACTATGTATTTACCGAATTATTATGTCATTACATTTTCTATAAATAAATGCATAGAATTACCATTATGACATTTGAACATTTTTACTCAAATATCATATATGTCCGTATTTCTGGACATATCTGATAAAAAAAAGTAAATAATCAGATGGATGCATCTGGTATCGTTGGCCGCGGGCGGGAAATTCAGTTCAGGAATGAATTTGAAATCTACGGACCTACTTCGCACTCTTCAGCTCATCCTTAGTTTTAATGAAGTTGGTTTCAACATATTGTTTCTAATTTCTTCTATGAATATATTTTCAAACGAAAGAGATATCAGAGACTTAATTGAGTGATATGAAATAATAATCTCAGTGGAGCAATAAACAATAATGATGACGTAAGAAAATTTGTAAAATTTTAATTTCTTTTTGTTCATATCAATAGCCTAATGACATACCAATGTAAGCCTACTGTGTATGACTTTCTTTTGTGTTTATGGCATAATATATCTGCATGAATTTCCATTCTTTTTGTTTAAAAAGATGAAGATATAACAGTCTTCTGATTAGTCTCATTATCCTACATGTACTATATATATACAATTATGGTGGGCTGTGGGAACGGTTACGGGAGCTATTCTAACTCAGGTATGAATTAAGTGATTCAAGAATAATCACTACCTCAGGAGAAAAACTAAGCAAATTTTTCCTAAACATTGTTGTGACATGTTGTCAAGGTGTAACATGTATATAAAGGAGATAAACATTTCTGGTGTAAAGAGTAACTCAAGCAATTCTGAAAAAGACAGTATATTATATTCGTTACATCGTCAACAAATTTTATGGTAAGAAATAAACATTTGTACTTTTGTTTATTGAGTGAACATATGAAAACCATAAGCTTTTGATGTTATTGGCCAGAGAAACAAGTTCTGTTATTTATCAGTGAGCCTCATAAAGCATGTACATTTCTCACTTAGACTAAATTGAAGCCAACACCCAGATGCATCCATCATATTATTACTTTTCTTTTATCAGATATGTCCAGAAATACGGACATATATATATTTATAAAAATGTTCCGAAAGTCATAATGGGAATTCTATGCATTTATTTATAGAAAATGCAATGACATAATAATTCGGTAAATACATAGTCTCGAAACTGCAAACTTCTCATATCGTCAATTGGCAACTGCCAACACGCCAACGGCTCTAGCTCAGAGGACTAGCCCCACGATATCTTGCGTCTCTCGGCACTACTGTCAAACCGAGTCAAGCACGGATGCAACATAATAAGACATATCTTCATTTTCTCTTTTTTACATATTACACGCATCTAAAATCTGAAAGCACAGCGTATTCAGGGTGAATTTAATTTATTGTTTTAAAACACAAGATTTCATTTTATTTTGATCTCATGAATTATGCAAAATCCGATGATGAATAAAAACAGGTATAAAGAATGAAATGTCTCTTCTTCACTTCTACTCGTTGTAAATTCCTTTGTATTTTAACTTATTGATTTCAGGAAAAGATTAATTAATTTGTACATTTAATACGAATCCTTTGGTATGACCAAAAACTTTCCTATCTTTTGTAAAACGTGAGATAAATGAAGAAATGTAAACATATTGCTAGTTTTCTAAGCTACAAACGAAAATATGACCCACTGAGCGAGCAGTCTGCCTCCCGCTACCAGCCAATCAGAGGCCGCCAAACAAACGTCTCGTAGGCGCAAGAATCTACCTTAAATGAATCGACTATAGTCATCTTCCTCAAGTGACAACCGCGGCTTCCAAAAGACGCCAGTAATTCTCACAACAAAATCTCTCTCTCTACAACGTTACTGATCTCAGATGAGAGGTTCACACTTGTGCCTTCAATTAAGCGGAGGGACTCACTGGTCCGCTGAACTGGGATAAACGACTTCAGAGCAATCAAAGCTCCCCTGAAGGGGAAGAACCCCTTCGAAGGGTCGCCTGAACCCCTTCCAGGGTCGCCTGAACCCGTTCCAAGGGGTCGCCTCTCCGACGGAGGGCATTAGTCCGGCATAATTTGTTTCTGCTTATTTAGCTGTGCATTAGTGGAACCAAAGTCCTGTAAATATGCCAAACAAATACAAAAAAATGACGTGGGGTAAACATTCTTTAAAGGGACGGAGGTGGATTTGCATTTTTGTTTATACATCAAACACTTAAAGAATATAAAGAATATAAAGGAAACAGAGTCGTGGAGGGGTAGGATAGCAAAACAAAAGGTCATTATATATACAATGAGAAGAGTAATTAAAATACATCGACTTACATACAATGAGAAGAGGAAAAAAATAAAATACACGAACGGAACATAAAATGGCAAGAAGAGTATTTACGGAGCACCACTTCCTTAAAAAAACTATAAAGGGAACACAAGTAACTGGGGGTAAAACAAATGGTCGTTGTATACAAAGAGACGAGTAAATAAAATAGAAAAACGGAACAGGAAATAGTAAGAGGAGCGTGAACAGAACATCATTTCCTTAATTAGTACTCTGAACATGGAGAAAGATGGAAAATGCCTGGGGCTGGGTGGGGCGGGGGGGGGGGGGGGTGGGTGCTGGTGCATATTCTTACGGCAAGAAAAGCTGAACTGCAGGTTTCTAATTATCTCAGACACGTTAATAAAAAGGATACCTGAAGGGAACATAATCCAAAGGAAAGAAAAGCTGAACTGCAGGTTACTAATTATCTCAGACACGTTTAAAAAAAGGATACCTGAAGGGAACATAATCCAAAGGAGAGGAAGGTGGGGCTGCAGGTGTGTCAATACCATATACCAAGACATAGAAAAATTACACAAAAGAAACATGATACAGAAGGTGTAACATGGAACAGCACAACCGTAAAAAAAAATACATAAAAGCGACAAAATATTATGATAAGAGTGGAACAGCTGAGCGGTTAAAGAAACAGAAAAGGAACAAAATATAAAAACACCAAGTTACAGAAAGGAAAGTCCCTTAAGGAGCACGTCAGTGATTACAACAGTAAAGCAGCAAATGAAGATAAACAGAACTAGGGAAAACGAAAGGCGCAGAAAAATTCCAAAACCTCGTAGTAGACGATTAAAAAATGTCCTCCACCCAAGAAGATCAACTTAAGGATTACCGTTTCCAATAATCTAATCGTGAAAAGATTTTTCTCAAAATCTGATTACTTATCTCACCTGTCAGCGATCTTTACACAAAATAACTTATTCTCTCTCTCAAACATAGAAGAGAAAAAAGAAAGAGGAAGGAGAAAGAGAAGAGAGAATACGAAGCAGAGGGAGGAGAGAAGAGAGAGAGAGAGAGAGAGAGAGAGACCTATACCAATATGGCTGAACGTCGTTAAGAAATGGAGCACCAAAGTAAAACTATATTTACCCCAAATTTGACTCAAGTCATTTATACACGAAAGACGGGACGGGCATCTTCTCGAATCGTTGCAGGGAATACTAAAATATTATATCCCT
>NC_087213.1:10180557-10188057 GCF_015104395.2 Macrobrachium nipponense | reverse complement strand
CCTTGACCAAGAGACGTGGCATTTCATAAAAACTTCTGTCAATTTTATCAGCCATAGTATTGAGAATAAACATGCAACTTCTAGATTTTCTTTTATACTTTGTATGGCGATCTGTCGCTACATTTTTATTTATTGATTTAACAATATGTTAATCTTTTTTTCTTTTCTAGTAACTGATCTCTTTTTTTTATCAGTATATCCTATTTCCTTCTGCAACTTCTTCCAAATGAACACCGTATTCTCTGGAAGTTTGAATTTCAAATCAATTGGCCCTGTAAGTGGGTTTTGTCCCATACGAATAGGGTTCATCTTCCAAATAATAATAATAATAATAATAATAATATAATAATAATAATAATAATAATAATAATAGTAATAATAATAATATGTTCTAAAGGGTCCACAATAATACAAAGTGTAAAAAGTCCGTGTATAATTTTGAAGACTTTACAGGATAGCTTTCGAACCCTTCCCTGGGTTCATCTTCAGTCCAAAATCTTTGGACTGATTTTGGACTGAAGATGAACCCAGGGAAGGGTTCGAAAAGCTATCTGTAAAGTCTTCAAATTATAAACGGACTTTTTACACTTTGTATTATTGTGGACCCTTTAGAACATTATATATACTCTCGTGATAGAGATTTTTCCCTACTACTACTACTACTACTACTACTACTACTACTACTACTACTACTACTAATAATAATAATATAATAATAATAATAATAATAATAATATAATAATAATAATAATAATAATAATTTAGGACCCAAAGACTTTCGACCACGGACACAAACAATGTCCTTGCTAAGTTTGAATTTCCAGTCAATGGCCCCTGTGATGGGTTTTGTCCCATACGAATAATAATAATAATAATAATAATAATAATAATAATAATAATAATAATAATAATCAATTGGGTCCCTTCAGACTTTCGACGCAGACACAACAATGTCTGTATACAGTGCAAAGATGCAGCTTCCGTTTCACAGCGGCGCAACCGACAGGGTGCAAGGGGATGCAATTCCGCCCAACGCCCAAACAATGAGGTTCGGAAACTACTAAAAAGTTGCCCGCGAGTATTTCAGAGGCGGCTCATACACAAGCATATGAACACCCGGGCAGCAGCACCAGTGCTTCTGAATAATTGCATTACGATCGTATTAGCATAACGCTGCTCGACGCCAGATCACACATGATGAATGCATATTCAGCACAGACGATTATCATAATCGTTGACAACTCGCGCTGCAGGATATAATTTGACGCTACATACGGAATGCTGTTAGGAGAGATTATCATCATATCAAATGCGCGTAATTGCAGCTGATTTTTTTTTTCTTATTTTTACAAAAAGAGATTTCACTCTGATTCATTATATATATATATATCTATATATATATATATATATATATATATATATATATATATATATAGAGAGAGAGAGAGAGAGAGAGAGAGAGAGAGAGAGAGCATTCACCGTAATACGGTGTCACTTTCTTTCGTTATGAAGTCAAGTTTTTTAAAATACACTAATCAGTCGTCACTACTAGCTACTATCTAAATGAGATGGTATAAATATTCCTCCATTATTATTATTATTGTTGTTGTTGTGTTGTTGTTGTTGTTGTTGTTGGTGTTGTTGTTGTTGTTGTTGCACTTTGCAGCAAATTCGTTATCACAACGAGCATGTAAATTATACTCTTATCATTAGAAGTAGATTTTATTAAATTATTACTCTCTCTCTCTCTCATCTCTCTCTCTCTCTCTCTCTCTCTCTCTCTCTCTCACACACACACACACAAAAGGTGCATGAACAATAAAATTATTTTAAGTATTGCTATGCCTCTATTATGTATATGTGTTTTTTTTAGTAATTTGCATCCTTATAAAGGCTTATGCCGAAACAAAGTCGTATTTATTAGTTATTATTATTATTATTATTATTATTATTATTATTATTATTATTATTTATTATTATTATTATTATTATTATTATTATTATTGAAGCTGCAATTTTTCCCATGAAAAAACAAAGAGACAGTATCTAAAGCCAAATATTAAAGCAAAATGATGGAAATTCAAGAGGAAGAGTAATAACTAACCAATGCCAGGTATGTAAAAATAAATAGAATAAAAAAGAAAAAAAGAAAAAAATACCTTGCATATCAATTTCGCAAATAATCCCTTAAAAAAATAACCTGTGAAAGGAATAACACAAGAAAAAAAAGATGTATAAATCCTTGGACAAAAAAAAGAAAAGAAAAAAAAACTCAATTTATCTTGTGAGACAATTCTCCCGTCTAGCCCTTCCCAAAACGCCCAACCCCCCCTCCAAACCCCCCTCCCACACCCTCCCCCTCCCCCCTAACTGCCCTAAAAAAACCTGCAGCCTCGTATCTTTAACATATGTTTAGCTCTACAGAAAAAAGCCCGAGAAATACGAGGCCATTTTTAACGATAACAGACATTCACAACAGCTAAACACCCTCAGCCCCTACGGCCCCCCCCCCCCCCCCCACATCCCCACCCCCCCTTGTGGTAATAGTCTGGTAGTGTGTGGCCATATTTTTGTAAAAGAGTCGAACCAATTACAAGGTTTAAGAAAAAAAAAATGTGTTTTTGCATGTGCAAGCAGTCTGGCGTAAATTGCATTGAAATTATGCGCGGTAAGCTGCAGCCATGTCAAATTGGATCATTTGTATTTGCAATTCAGAAAGGAAGAAAATTTTATAAACTAAAAACTTTATCTGCGTGATACCGAATGACTGAGTAAGTCACTTAATAATATATACCTCAAATGATATATATACAATAAAATAAATTATATATACGTTAAATAATATACACATGTAAGTTACGTTATCCTACGCAAAATAATGAGAAATACAATTGACATCTAACATTGGAGCTGTAAGAAAAAAAGAAACCATGATCAAAGATGCTTTATGACACGTGAAAAAACTTAACCGTAAAGAAATTCTTGATAGGTTAAGAAAATATGAACTGTAAACAAATCCTTATCATGATGATAGAAAATATGATCTGTAAAAAGTCCGTATCACGGCACTTTATGAGTTAACAGTATGCAAAGTCGAGTTTAGACGAGCGAAATTATGAACAGCCGCATAAATGTAAACAGACTACAGATTCGACGCGAACAGACTGACAATCAGTTCTGCATTATGAATTCAAGACTATGAACTTCACGCAATGACAAGTCGAGGTAACATGGCACCTGAAGAACTGCGACCAAAATAATATTGCGAAAATCGATGACAGAATTGCCTGCAACGCAATTTCGCCATCGGCTGACAGAACGCTGCTCATGTTGCATCATTTGGATCCAGAGTTTCGATTTGATTTCGTGTTCTCGAGACTGCGTTGCTAACCCCGTGACGTCATTCGTTAGAAGCTTCATAATGAAACCTCGTTTCCCATCCAAAGGGCGAAGGTAGTTTTCTTGAAAGAGTTATACTTGAAAAAACAGCAATAAAATGCTGTCAAATTCAAGCGCACAGGTTAGCTAATCTTATTAGCAAGTTTCCATATTCTTACACCCCAGTATATCATTCAAGTTTCACTTCAACTATTTACTACCTCTGACCCTTAAATGATGATATTGTTCGCTCTCCTTATACTTCTTATTTCTCGTAACTGGGGCTGTGATAGAACACTTTAGACATCCCCCCCCCCCCCCCCTCCCTACCCGGGGCCAGTGAATAGAAACCCCTTTTAGACCTCCCCCCCCTCCCGCCACCACCCCCGGGTGGGAGGTAATACCGTTTTTGCACCTAAAGCGGTGCTCTGTAGGCATCACTTAAGGCTCTTTGCCGCGTCCCTTTGGCCCCAGCTGCTATCTCTTTTATTCCTTTCACTGTACCTCCGTTCATATTCTCTTTCTTATGTCTTTCTTTTCAACCTCTCCCAACAATTGCTTCATAGTGAAACTATGAGGTTTTCCTCCTGTTAAAACTAGAAAACCTTTCTACTCCTCAATTCCCATTCAAAGCTGAATAACCTCAAGGGTCCCAGTGGCTGGAATCTGGCCTAATTCTATCTTCCGTGCTATTAATACTACATGGCTGATATGTCAAGACATTCACGTACAAGCTATTTCACAAAAGGACTAACCGAGCTTGAGTACACCTTTATCCTCCTAAAAAAAAGAAAGAGAAAAAAAAATTACTTGGGCTTAAGCGCCTGCTGTCAGAATCAGGAGCCACCTATTCGTTTCGGTAATTACCACAAGGGTGAAGACAATAAATCTGGCGATAAGGTTTATGGGCAAGCATTAACCCTTTTACAGTGACTCTTTGGAGTAAAACAAAAGCAAAGCGTTATCTGGAGTTCTTTTAAACTCATCATTAGTGAAATACAGATATACACACGCAAACATACACAAACATAAAGATTAACGTGTGTATACACACTCTATCTATCCATATATATATAAATTTGTGTGTAATATATATATACTACATAAATACACACACACTTATAATATATATATATATATATTATATATATATATATATATGTATGTATGTATGTATGTAAATATATAAAACTACATATATCCGTGAGTGTGCGTGTAAGAATATATATATATATATATATATATAGATATATATATATATATATATATACATATATATATATAAAATATATATACTATATACACACACACACACATATATATATATACATATATATATAATATTATAAGAAATATCTAAAGAGGATTGATAAACTGAATCTAAAATTCAAAGACTACAGACGAACAAAAAAAAATTTAAGTGAAAATAGATTACAAGAAAGGCAAAAGGAAGAAAGTCGACTAACAAAATATGAATCCATGGAAGCAATCTTGAATGAATGTCATTAAAAAAAATATAGAGGTAATAAAATAAAATTCCAAACGCCAATAAAAAAAAAGAAAAAAAAAAAGGGAACTTCCAGGACATCACGGAACGCAGCGAAATAACTAAGCATTGTTCTCGTCAAATGAAAGTGGAGACATCCAACGAAATCAATAAAAGAGTTCAGAAAAAAAAAAAAAAAAAACAAAAAAAAAAAAAAAAAAAGCAGGCTGAAAAAAAAATCGACATTCAATAATGACCGTTATTCCACTTACGAATAACGCCGATGTCGTGACACCCAACGGCTGCTATTATTCTCTCGTGACGAAATTGAAAAAAAAAGGTCTAATTTAATTGACAGTCGACATCACGGAGTTTATTTGTTGAGTAAATTGTGCAATATCGTGCTGCATTTGACAATTTTTTTAAAAGTCTACAAACTTATTCCCTTTTCATGGCGTCCAATTTTGTTCGTGTTAAACAAATCCAATGAAAAGCCAAATAGCCCAAATGGCTGAGCATTTTTGTGTAATTCGTTTCCATTCTGTTCCGGAAAATGCCAATAGTCGCCCGCTGCCCAAACGCTCCGTAGCTGGCCTGGCCGCCGAGAGAAGGAGAGAGAGAGAGAGAGAGAGAGAGAGAGAGAGAGAAGGAGTTACATCTAACATTCAGATAGAGAGAGAGGATGGCGATGGAGGAGAGGAGAGACGAGAGAAAGTGTTGCACCTTAGCACTCAGAATTAAATATCACTCTATAATAATATATATAGTATATATATATATATTATTAATACTATAATTATATATATATATATAGATGAGAGAAGAGAGAGAGAGAGAGAGAGAGAGAGAGAGAGAGAGAGAGAGAGAGAGTCGCATCTAGCATTCTCAAGTTTGTCTTAAGTATTCAGCAATGAACAGGGCAAAACGTTCTGGATGTAATTGGGTTATTCAAGAAAACCTAAACTAATGGGGTTAATTTCCACCCTTGGGGGGCCGAGGGACGTGGATTCTAAATCGAGACAAGTCCAGGACTCCTGAAGCAGGCCTGGAAACGAAGGATTCCACAATTTGTGGTGTAGGGGTATGGATGAAGACACTGCTGGAAAACTGGTTATAAGTAGGTTCACATTATTTATATAATTACTATAGAACGGTGATAACTCTTATGTGTCATGTGGACTATTTAGAGATAAAATTATTCACCAAACGAGGCTTAACAGTAATTATTATTATTATTATTATTATTATTATTATTATTATTATTATTATTATTATTATTATTATTATTATTATTATTATTATTATTATTATTATTATTATTCCTAAGATGAACTCTATTCATATGGAAGTAGCCCACAGGGGCCGCTGACTTGAAATACCAGCTTCCAAAGAACATAGTGTTCATTAGTAAAAAGTAACGGTAAATAGAGAAATAACAAACAAATTAACACATTAATAAATAGATAAAACTGTAAGTTAATGCAGAACATCTTCGCTTGACCAAGGTAACAAATAGATACGAGAAAACGAGCGATTTGCTGAACGACACGGGTTCATCTTCCTTACGAGAAAGAAAGTTTAAGATTCTGTATTAAATAAAGATAAAATACTAATAATTTCCTCCAGACTAACGAAAAATATTTGTATTAACATAAGCAAAGTTCTGCAGCATTAAAACTCAATATTAAACACAAGTTCCTCATGTGACAAAAGGCTATCGAACTTTTCTGATATTTCTTAAACTCAAAATATCGAAGGAGGTGACGTTGAAATCTCGATTCTCAAAAAATTATTTTGTAATTCCAACGGAGGCTAAATAGAGTCGATTGCTGTTATAACTCAATATCAAACAGATTACCTTGACGGACAAAATATTATAAACTTTCATATTATTTCTTAAGCTCAAAATATCGAAGGAGTGACGTTGAAATCACTAGATACTCAAAAAATTATTTTGTAATTCCGACGGAGGCTAAATAGAATCAATTTCCGCAAAGACGCTGAACGATTATTCTTCTGAAATATTAATTATTACTTTTGGTTATTAGACGGAAATTTTGACGAAAATTAATCACCGTCGCAAAACATCGACGAGCTATAATTATCATTATCACTTTAATTGTCATATATCACTTGACTGCACTGTTCTTGCATACCAGGGAGCCAGGACTGTCAGATGTAACATTTCTTCACAGTATATGGCCTGAGGTATATAATAATAATAATAAACAGTCTAGTATTCACTTGCATTCCAGGAACTAAACTTAATATAACCTTCTAAGTGCAAATCACGAGCTTGGCTATGGTAACTGTTGTTTTCAATTTTAATTAAGAACAGCTATCTTGGTAGTGACCAGGCCACGCACGGCGTCAAAGGAATCTCACTTTGCCTACACCAACAGGAGGTCTTGCTAAGTGAAAGACATAAACGCTGAATATATATATATATATATATAATATATATATATATATATATATCTATATATATATATGTGTGTGTGTGTGTGTGTGTGTGTGTGTGTGTGTGTGTGTATGTAAGTATATTATTCGAGCTACTTATGTCCTTTAATATCTAATTCGCTCTACATCGGAATTAATATATTTTCATATATGTAAACCGAAGGGGAGTTTTTTAG
>NC_087213.1:10160557-10175557 GCF_015104395.2 Macrobrachium nipponense | reverse complement strand
AAGTCCAAGCTATGAGACCTGTGAGATCATTCAGCGCTGAATTGACAGTAAGAAGTCTTTCAAGGTGTAACAGGAGGGATAAAAAAAAGTGGTAGAAAAGGAATTTGAACGTAGGTACAACAAAATGAATGGAAGGGGTTGCAGCTAGGAGCCGCAGGGACTCTGCTAAGAACCTTCAGTATTGCCTACAGTGCGCCGCGTGAGTTGCACTGACGCACTACCCCAACTACGACTGGCCTTTTCGATATTCTACATTCCCCGAATGTTCGCAACGCAAATCTCAAATTCTGAATTCCTCGAAGGAGCTGAATTTTCGAGAGCTGAATTTATGCGTCCTTTTGAATTCCCCAACAACGGCGGCGCAAACTTCACTTCCTGAGGTCGCGGATGTTCATATCAAGCCGGGAGGTATCATATTCCTCCGAAGGCCAGAGAGTCACTCACTGCCTGCTTGAACTCTGCTCTCACTGCGGCCGTCGGCGGCAAACTTCGTACCAAACTATTGGTTTTGAAACGCCTGGGGCGTGGAAACGCTGACTGACGGGCTGAAGCCTCGAACTTTGCTATTCCTCAAAAGAAAAAGAAAAGAAATAAACAAATATACTTGGAAAAATGTATGAGAACTGTCCAATGTTTGAAAGGCCTTGGGATAGGAAACACTGGTATTATGCAAGGAGGAAGTAGATGAATAAGAAATAACGTAAGAGGACCATGTATCAGACAAGAAGAACGTGAATAAAAAATAACGTACCAGAACCATGTTTCAAAGAGGAAGAATGTGAATAAATAAATAATGTACCAGGACAATGTATCAAAGTGGGAGAAAATGAATAAATAAATAAAGTACCAGGACCATGTCTCAAACAGGAAGAAAATGAATACAAAAAATAACGTACCAGGACCATGTATCAAGAGGAAGAAAATTAATTTAAAAAAATAGCGTACCAGGACCATGTATCAAACAGGACCATTTATCAAAGCGGAAGAAAATGAATAAAAAAATAACGTACCAGGACCATGTATCAAAGAGGAAGAAAATGAATAAAAAATAACGTACCAGGACCATGTATCAGAGAGGAAGAAAATGAATAAAAAAAAAAAATAAATAACGTACCAGGACCATGTATCAAGGAGAGTCCTTTGCCCGTCGCAAGCATTTCAATCAGGAATCATATTAATTCTGAAAATCGCCTACAAACGCGTACCGAACTGATCTCGGCTCAGAATCCGCTCTCCTGCTGTAGCGTGATCGGGAATAACATCAAAGGTCCGCCTGATGTATCAATCTAATGGGAACGATATGACGACCGGTTGCGAGAAATTGCGTGTTGCGTGAGTACTTTGTTTTCTTAGTTAATATAATGGGCGTTATCCGTTACCACAGGATGGCAATCGATACAGCATACAGTTGTATATATACATACAGAAATACAATCATGTGTGTATATATATATATATATATAGTATATATATATATATATATATATATATATATGTATATGTATATACATGTATATATACACACACATAATTATATATATATATATATATATATATATATATATATATATGAAAAATACATATAAATACATAAATAACTAAGCTAAATACCAACCAGTCTGATTGAGGTCCATTTAGTAAATGTACTATTGAATATAAGTTTTACCCATGAAAGGATTTTCTTCACTTTAAGCAAAATTTAAGGGAACACGCAACTACATGACATTAAGAAGCTCATAACTAAAGAGACATTTAAAAAAAGTATCAAATGAAACCACAGCATTTAAATTTGGAAGTGAATGATACACAGTACACAGTATATACCAACGACCAACAGTACTTTAATAAGCGACTGGCGAGTTTTGCCAGCAAATCCTAACACTTTTACCGCAATGAGAGCTGGAAGAGAAAAAAAAAATAAATAAATAAAATGAGAATCGTCCTAAGGCACGATTCCAGCAATTCTCTCGACTTCATGGCCAGCGGCCAGTTCATAAATAACGAAAAATGAAGCCTATCTTTTTCCAGGTTTACTTCTCCACAAAATGAACTGGAAGGAGATAAGACCGTTACCAATGTCACTATAATTGTCGTCTACACAGTGCATGAAGCAATAGTAACTAAGACTGAAAGGTAACATTTCAAACATATATTCCGTCCTTTAAATTAAAGTATATGAATGATTTATATGATTATTTTAACAGTGATTTTAAAATCACATGTGTATCCATCATACTTGTATATATATATATATATATATATATATATATAATATATATATATATATATATAATATTATATATATATATGTATATATATGCACCCACATACACATATACGCTATACACAATTCTGGAAATAAAATATACCACATTCTACTTTTAATTACGTTCATTATAATTTCTTTTTTGTAAAATAACGAGCTGTTTGCTGTAATACCTACTTTTGTAAAACTTTCAATTAGATGATTGAAATTGAAATTTTATTCTTCTTTGTGTATCTTTATAAGGCGAGTGTCTTCTCTCTTTTCTGCTACTGTAATCATCAAAAAATAGTCGAAAGCTCGGTTGTCTCCTATTTTCAACTCTATTTCATAAAATATACAAACACAAGTCCCTCGTCATCCCTTCCACAGAAATAGAAAAAAATGAAGGTTCCCTGCCTATGGTGGCATTCCAGGAATCCCCAAATTTCCATCATACTCGGAAGCAGGTTGGTAATGAAGCAGACAACTCCAATTAACGTTTACAAAGTTTACAAACCATGGTCATATAGCTGGGCAAGTTCTGGCCATTCAACTTTCTTCTTTATAGTATACCAAAGATGCTTATTTACTTATAATAAAGAGGAAAAGCATTTATACTTATGATATGAGGAAGACTTCACTTATGATGGAGGAGAGAGTATTTACTTATGATCATTGAGAAAGTATTCACTATTAATAATGGCGAATGTATTCCATATTAATAATGGAGAAAGTATTCACTCTCAATAATAGAGAAAGTATTCATTCTTTACAATGGAGAAAGTATTCACTCTTAATATTGGAGAAAGTATTTATTCGTAATAATGGAGAAAGTATGCCATATTAAACATAGAGAGAGTATTCACTCTTAATAATGGAGAAAGTTTTTACTATTAATATTGGAGAAAATATTCACTATTATTAATGGATAAAGTATTCACCATTAGTAATGGAAAAAATATTCCTTATCAATAATGGAGAAAGTATCGATTATTAATAATGGATAAAGTATTTACTATCAATAATAGAAAAAATATTCACTGTTAATAATGGGGAAACTATTCACTATTAATAATGGAGAAAGTATTCACTATTAGTAATGTGGAGAGTAATTCCTGGAAAGAAATGAGAAAAGTATTTACCTTTGAAATTGTAAGAGAATTTGTCTATAAAAATAGAGAAATATATTTACCATAACAGAGAGAAGTACATATTTACAAAAACCGGACTTTGAAACTAAATAGTGCAATGGCGTCATTGATCACTGTAGTTACGACGCCAGATGAAATCCAATCAATCATTTCCCCAACAGCAGCCAAAGATGCTCGTTTCTGAGTTTTGTTTTACTTTATTACGTTGAAATAACATCAACAAAGCAGAAGAGAATCCCAAAGAGAGAGAGAGAGAGAGAGAGAGAGAGAGAGAGAGAGAGAGAGAGAGAGAGAGAGATGCGTTGGCAGAGAATAGAAAATTCACCAATATACCAACATGTGATTAGGCAGAGAGAGAGAGAGAGAGAGAGAGAGAGAGAGAGAGAGAGAGAGAGAGAGAGGGGTTCTTTGAAAGAATTGAAAAATCGCCAACATAAAAGAGTGCATCAAGGAGAGAGATAGAGAGAAAGAGAGACTTTACAAAATGTAAGGAAAAATGAAATTGTTTTTCAAGATGTTATCAGAGAGAGAGAGAGAGAGAGAGAGAGAGAGAGAGAGCCTGACTGAATGCTTGTTGATTTTCGAGAGCCCTTCAACGTCCTCCAAGTAATGACTCCACAAATCACACAACGAAAGAGAAGCGACGGAACGAAAGAAAGAAGAACTAATTTAAATAAGCAGATACATAAGGAAAGGGCAGCACTGAAATAGCAAATAAATAAAACGTGAGGAAATTCTCCAAAATAGAACAATTTAACCACGAACTTTAAAACTGCATGCGCATTTATGGAGAGAAATTATTTATTATTCGAACGACCTATTCTTTTTTGTTTTTTTAAGATAAAGAAAGAATTACAATTCTAATCGTAGTATTAGTTGTAGTAATAGTAGTAATAGTAGGAGAGAGAGAGAGAGAGAGAGAGAGAGAGAGAGAGAGAGAGAGAGAGAGAGTGCAAAATGCAACTACAGGGGAAACCTTCCCTTCTCTCTCTCTCTCTCTCTCTCTCTCTCTCTCTCTCTCTTGCGTACACATATCTCTAAGGTCTGAAGTGCATTTCCCCCTCAGATATTCAGGGGCCTGTGAGAATGGAGAAGTATGTGCTCGAATCAGAGAGGGTAAACTACTATAGCGAGAGAGAGAGAGAGAGAGAGAGAGAGAGAGAGAGAGAGAGAGAGAGAGAGAGAGAGGGGAGTACGCTCTGCTACGCTCACAAATAGAATATTGACAGGAAACAGAGGGAAGATCGTCAGGAATTGGAGGAACAATTTATAATAATAATAATAATAATAATAATAATAATAATAATAACAATAATAATAATAATAATAATAATAATAATAGATTTTTTTCAGTTCAAGGCTATATACAAATATACGCGAAGCAAATGCAAAGCTGTACAAAAATGTACATTACACGTAGATAAAAGAAAGAATGAAAAGGTTCGGTAGAATATTATTCATAATACAAATTGGTGTATAAAAGCACCGGATTGACTATAACGTACGTGCAATGTTTTACTGTAACAGTTTCTTATCTTCCACAGAGGTGAGGGAGAGAAATTCTTGCCTTCAAAATTTTTTGTTTTGTAGATGCGAAGAAATGAGGAAATCGTACTGGAAAAAATCGAGCCTTTTACAGAGGTGAGGAAAATAAACAAGTATAAAACGTCATGTAAAAAATGTGCCGAAGTTTCTTCGGCGCAATCGAGTTTTCTGTACGGTGCATAATCAAGGTCAACGAAAATAGATCTTCCTTTTGGTGGTATCGGTATAATGCTGTATGGGCCGTGGCCCATGAAACTCTTGGCTTGTCGTCTTGGCCTGTCCTATATCGTTGCCAGGTGCACGATTATGGCTAGCTATATCCTTAAATAAAATGGAAACTACTGAGTCTAGGGGGCTGCAATTTGGCATGTTTGATGATTGGAAGGTGGATGATCAACATACCAATTTGCAGCCCTCTAGCCTCAGAAGTATTCTAGACCTGAGGGCAGACAAAAAAAAGAAAGAAAAAAAAAGGTGTGGACAGGTAAAGTGCGGCCGGACAGACAATGCCATATCAATAGTTTACTTTTAAAGGAAACTCAAAAATGAAAGTCCCACAATTAAAGATGACCGACGAAAACTCGAAACCGCCTCCATTTCTGAACAAAGCTAGCATCGCAGACTTCGAGTTATATTTCCACCATGATGTTTCTTTTTTTTTGGGTGGGGGAGAGGTTTTGTTTTGTGAGAGAGAGAGAGAGAGAGAGAGAGAGAGTTAAAAGAAAACTACCGCTCGCTGACTTTTTTCTTTTTTTGGAGGCTGATCCCACAAAGAGAGAAAAGATAATAAAACTGAGCAACCAGGACAGAGCTACAAGTTACGGGCCAATAACTTTTGGACTAAAATAAGCCCAGGTACTTCATAGATCCTGCTGCTAACACAACCAAAGAATTTCTTCGCCATAAACGCCAATATCTCGAAATTTAGTTTTTTTTTTTTTTTTTTTTACACCTTTGGAATATCGCATGCACGCGCGAGCACGCAAGCAAACAAACGCACGTACACACTTATGTATATATATATATGTGTGTGTGTGTATATACATATATATATATATATATATATATATATATATATATATATATATAATATATATACACACACACACACACATAAGTGTATGAGTATATATATACATACACACGAGCATATCATGCAATAAGTAATTATGAATCATACGGTACATTAGTATCCACACACATAAGTACATCACAGCCGCCAATCGTATATTCATTTACAAAAGCCTTTGATCTTCTCTTGCCCGACTTCTCGTGTAAACTTTGGGAAACATTTTCCATTACCAGGAATGTTTTTTTTTTTTAATGGTTGGATACCCGCGCAGCAAGACAAAAGCAAATTGCCGAATGCAAGCACAACGCACAGAGAAAAACAAACAGAAAGAGAAACAGAAATGTGAAAATAATAGCGATGTGCAGAGAGAAATAGTTATAAGTAAAAAGAGTCAAGAATATCTTAGTTTTATAAGACCACTGAGCTGATCGACAGCTCTCCTAGGGCTGGCCCGAAGGATTAGATATTTTCACCTGGCTAAGAACCAGTACTGGTCACCTAGCAACGGGACCTACAGTTTATTGTGGGATCCGAACCACATTATGTCGAGAAATGAATTTCTATCACCAGAAATAAATTCCCCTGATTCCCCGTTGGCCGAGCCGAGAACCGAACTTTTCGGGCCACCGGATTGGTAGCCGAGCGCGAAAACCACTCGTCTGAAGAACTAACAGTTATAGGTAAAAATCCACGATTATGCATGTGAGAAAAATTTTATTTTTCTAAATACAATAATGATTACAAATGGGAGTTTTCGACTGTAAGTAAATATACATAACAATCGCTTTTTACTTATTATTTCTTGTAAATAAAAGTTTCAAAGAGCTGGAACTTAAAACAAAATACACTGAAAAAAAAACTAATTTTAGATAAAAACACATAACATATGCAAAGTGGTAAGCAATTACCGGCCGCTTTCGGAGCAAGAGCCAGTGCTGGCATCCAGGTAGCTTAGTATTTCATATCAATAACAACAAAATATACACAAGGTCAGGGCACACAAACGGAGAAATATACATTCGAGATAACACAGAGAAACAGAGATATGAAGCAGATCGTTTACAAATCGAGAGAATTAACTATAAAAAAAGAGATATGAGGAAAGAGAAACTGAGGTATAGATAGAAGCTGTCATTAAGCAGAAACGGTGATAACAACAGAGATATAAGGTAAACACATAGAAAAACATAGACGTAAGCAAGAGATGCGCGCAGTGAAACGCAAAACACTTACACACAAAGCAACCTAAATTTGCAAACTCGAAATACAAGAAAAGAGAAAAACGGGAACACAATTGCACACAAAGCATACTAAAGTTCTAAACCCGAAATATAAGACAAAAGGAGAACGAGAGATAAACTCTACGGAAAACATATACATAACTAAAAGATAGACACGGAGTGAACAAGGCAATAATTACACACAAAGTAAAATAACGTAATAAACAAGAAATATAAGAAACCAGATAAACAAGTGATGCACAAAAAATATACATAAACAAGAGATGGATGCAGAGTGAAAGAAAAACAATCACACACACACATACAGAGCGGACTAGAACTACAATTAAGACAAAAACACACGCAACGCAAATTTTGTATACACATAGACGAGAGAATGAATGCAGAGCGAAACGGGTAAAAAACACATCACACACAAAGCCGACCAGAACTACAAACAAGACACAAACGCAAAGCGGCACAGGCATGAAGAAGGGACAAACACACACACACTTTTTTTTTCTCTCTCTCACACACGGACACACACACAAACCGGACCGGTACAGAGATGTTATCAAGTCCTCTCGACGACACGATCGCTCTCCAGCTCCGCACGTCACGAGAAACGACTCGGAAGACGACGACGGAAATCCGCAAGACGGGAGAGAAGAAAGGAAGTAACAGATGGGAAATGATCCGTAAACATCGTGGAAAGAGAAGGAGAGGAAATGCTCGATAAGTGGGAGGTGAAAGAGAGGGATGCAATAGAGGAAGTGATGCAGGAACTTCTTCGAAATGGGGTGGCCACTGGCTAGCCCGGGTCACCCAGGGCCAAGAGCAGGAAGCAATCCGCCAAGACGGATGGGGGTTAAAAGAGGTGGGAGGTGGGGTGGTACGGGGAGGGGGGAGAGGAGCGAGAAAAACATTGTCCAAAAGGATAAAAAGGAACAAACAAAATTAGAGATAAGGCACTTGGAATGAAGATAGCAGATGTACAAAAGTAAAAAACGAAATAATGATGTTATACCATTCATGGAGGATCTAAAAATCTCTTGAAATGATCAACTTTGAAAGTAAAATAAACCCTTCTCATTATGCTCTGGTCGCGCATGTGCATACAAACAAACAAATATGTATACATACATACATACAAACATACATATATCATTATACATATATAAAAGTACGAAAACACCGAGTTCGACGGTGATTTGTAAGGTCAGAATCGATATAAACTTATAGCCTTTATGTTGGCCGACTTGATAACGTCACTGTCCGTCCTGATTTCGTTCCCGTCCACTGGACGGTGGTTCGATCCCATGAGGGGACGAAATTATTATCAACTAAAAATTCCCCTTCGGTGCCTATATGAAAATATATCAATTCCCAGGTAAAGCGAAATAGATATTAAAGGACATTTGTAGCTCGAATGATATATAAAAGTATATGTATTTATATATGTATATAAATATATAATATACATATATATATATATATATATATATATATATATATCTATATATATATATATGTATATATCTGTGTGTGTTTGTGTGTGTACGTATACTTAATTACCACAATTACTGACTTTGGTAAAGGAAGCACATCACAAAATTATCTTATTGTAAAAATACGATAACTGTCAATCAAACAGCATCGTAAGACATCTACTCAAGAACTCGTTTACAAAATGTATTTTCCGGAATCTGCATTTCATAGTTTGGTGTGTTTTTTCATAATGTGATATCTTTTTCATACGTGATGTGTTTCTTGTAATGTTCTTCATAATGTGATACGTTCTTCCTTATTGAGTCTTTCACGTGTGATGTGTTTTTCCTTATTATGTTTTTCATAATGTGATGTGTTTTTCCTTATTGCGTTTTTCATAATGAGATGTGTTTTTCCTTATTGCGCTTTTCTTAATGTGATGTGTTATTTGTAAAGTGTTTTTTCATTAAGTGTGTTTTTCATAATGTGATGTGGTTTTTGTAATGCGTTTTTTTATTAAGTGTGTTTTTCCTTATCGTGTTTTTTCCATAATGTGATGTGTTTATCGTAATGTGTTTTTCGTAATTTGATGTGTTTTTCGTAATGTGCTTTTCATAATGTGATGTGTTTTTCGTAATGTGCTTTACATAATGTGATGTAATTTTCGTAATGTGCTTTATATAATGTGATGTAATTTTTGTAATGTGCTTTACATAATGTGATGTAATTTTCGTAATGTGCTTTTCATAATGTGATGTGCTTTTCGCTCACGGGTTTTCCAGTGTCCAGTGTTTTTCCATACAAGAAAACAAATTCCACTGAAAATTAAGTCAGTGTAAAAAAAAAAAGAAAAAAAAAAAAACCTAATGCTCAAGTTATTTTGCTATGACCTTCAATATTCCCCCAATCTCACGGTAATTGAAAATTCCTGCCGCAAAAATTTGCCAGCTAGTCTTCTTCCTTATATGTACTTTCAATAACGTATTAAGTAAAATAGAAAAAAAAACCTGCGTGTGATACGCTGTTAAAAGAAAATGTACGTCTAATGGTAAGTACATAATGGTTGAATAAGAGATAAACTGCCCAAGGCGGGGTACTTATATCACTACCTTTCATAGATACTGATATTACACGACGACTGAATAATGAGAGAGAGAGAGAGAGAGAGAGAGAGAGAGAGTTTCGGTGTTGAAACAGATCACTTTACTGTTAAGCGTTTAGTTTTATGAATAAATGTACGGTACTCATGGGTTATCAAGTTGAAAGAACAATGAAATACAACTAAGTAAAAATATAACATCAAATAAGTTTCGTCTGTGTGAACAGGACGAGTTATCTTATTTCATTTGTATAAATGGTAGAAATATACGTCATATGGATAACATGTAAATATCAAGTATACCAAAAATACGCTGTGCAAGTAAAAAGCTCACGTGTTTCGGACAGAGTAAGAATTTCGTATACCGTAACAAATGAGCAACAACAGTGCTTGGAAAGATCTTTACCTACCTTGAAATTACAGCTTTTACTTTGATCATAATCTTAAAACCTAGGAAAACTTGTTTACTTTTGAACACACCTATACATTTTCCTTTTTCCTGTTATCAGAATAGCCACTTTACTGCTGTGCAAAGCCTCTCTCTATGCAATAGTATCTCTGAGTTCTGCTGTTGTTCGTGTATGCATATACATATACATGTTGATAAAAAAGTCAAGTATATCTTTGTTTAACCAGACCACTGAGCTGATTAACAGCTCTCCTAGGGCTGGCCCGAAGATTAGATTTTTATTTACGTGGCTAGGAACCAGTTGGTTACTTAGCAACGGGACCTACAGCTTATTGTGGGATCCGACCCACATTATATCGAGAAACTAATTTCTAATCACCAGAAATAAATTCCTCTGATTCCCCCGTTATCGGCAGGCGGGATCGAACTCGGGCTACCAGATTGGTAAACGAGTACGCAACCGACTCGTCCAACGAGGAAAAGATAAATGTTAATGTAAATGCAAGCCTTAATAATTAAATAAATCCTCCACTAAGATATTTGATTATAAGCATGCTTAGAAATTTTCCTTGTTCAAAGTAATCCTAAGATATTTACTTACAAAACACTTAGAAATCTTACTTGTCCAAAGTAACACTAAGATATTTACTTACAAAACACTTAGAAATCTTACTTGTTCAAAGTAACCCTAAGATATTTACTTACAATCACACTTACAAATTTTCCTTGTTCAAATTAGCCCCAAGATATTGACTTACAATCACACTTAGAAATGTTCCTTGTTCAGAGTAGCCCCATGATACTGACTTACAATCACACTTAAAAGAATTTTCCTTGTTCAAAGTAACCCTAAGATATTTACTTACAACACACTTAGAAATTTTCCTTGTTGAAAGTAGCCACAAGATATTGACTTACAATCACACATAGAAATGTTCCTTGTTGAAAGTAGCCATAAGATATTGACTTACAATCACACTTAGAAATTTTCCTTGTTCAAAGTAGCCCCATGATATTGACTTATAATCACGCCTAGAAGAATCTTCCTTGTTCAGAGTAACGTCAAGATATTGACTTACAATCACTTAGAAATTTTCCTTGTTCAGAATAGCCCCTTCATCGATGTGCAGGTCCGATCCCACATATTTCTCTCTTCTCTCTCTCTCTCTCTCTCTCTCAATACAAAAGGCAAGAAAAACTTCCTTCGACATCACACAGGGACGTTTCCTGAGTCAATTACTTTTTCCCATCTGTTACTCCCACAAGAAAGACCAGTTATTGTGTGACCAGGAAACTTTTATTTCATGGGTCCGGGAAATTTTTTTTTTTTTTTTTTTGGGGGGGGGTTTTTTTTTTTTTTTTTTTTTGGGGGGGGAAGGGGGAGAGCTTGTCTTAGTGTATACGAAAATATGGGCTTCTGCCTTAAGGGATGGATTATGTGTGTTCCCATGTGCAATGAAGACCACAAGGTCTGACAGTTCCTGTTTTAATGCAAGCTTTACCATTGGAGAGATGGCCAGTACTGGCTCTGTCAAATGGGGAACGAATCATTTTATCTTCATTCAGGCTAAATGCACGCTGTCTCTCTCTCTCTCTCTCTCTTCTCTCTCTCTCTCTCTCTCTCTGTAATTACCAAAAAATAAAGAATCTAAACTTGGTCAAATTTAAGGCCCAAGAATATATTTCTACTCATCCATTTATCTCCTCTCTAATACATCTTTTCATTTATCAAAAAAAAATTGGATTGTTGATTTTCTTTCTAACAAGCGTTTGTGTGGGTGTGTGTGTGTGTGTGTGTGTGTACGCGCGCACGCATGCTTATGTCCTTGAACTCCAGTGAGAGTACATGACTGAGTGCTTTTGTGGCAGATTGCTTGTGTGAAAACGAACATTTATTTTTAAAAATCTTCCATACAAATAATATTAAAATATGCAACGCAATTATTTGCACAATGATTTCAAGCGATGAACCGCACAGGTGTGACTCGATTCAATATTACTCGTATGAAATATGGTTAAAAGCTACAACTTTATATTTATGTCAGTTATAACATAATGGTTATAGAGAATGAAATGATTTTTCGATGACAATAGGCTATAAATGCAATAGTCAAGAATCGTATCATAATAAGAATCTTAAAATATTTTATAAAAGCTAAAAGACATTATAATTATGTGTGATGTAAAGGCACGCCAATCCTGTAAGTTTAACTACACTGTCATAACAAAAGAAAGTACTTCTTTTATTATTTTTTTGTATTTCAAATCTAATCATTAAGATTATGACATTGATAGAAATAGATTTACAATAGATTTAATTAAAAAGACATATTTCTAAAACCGCAAAGACGGAAATCAATTTGATGAAAAGAAGCAAAAGACCATGTCTCATCCAAAGCAAAAAAAAAATAAATAAATAAATAAATAAGTAAATAAATAAATAAAAAAATACATGAGTAAATAAATGAATAAATAAATAAATAAGAAGTTATATTCGCTCCCCAAGCTGTATCAAATTCTACTCTGCTCTACCTTAGGGTCAAAGTCAACTTCTGCATAAAATTATACGGGAGTCTGTCAATCATATTTAGGAGATGAATTCTGGAACAGACGAACAAACGACACAGGTGAAGACTTACTCTCCCACCGAGTACGTTGACGAAGGTATTTACTAGTGCGCCCTCACGCACGCGCACACACACACACACACACACACACACACACACACACACACACACACATCCATAGCGTACTACGGGATTTTATTTCTGTCAGTCCACACCTCCCCCTGCCTACACCTCTCTCTCTCTCTCTTTCTTTCTCTCTCTCATTTCCCCAGGCACCGTTGGCCGATTTCGGGGCGTGGTCGTTTCCATAGCAACAACTACCGCTCAGGACATCCAGGTGTCGGAGAGATATATATACTATATGCACGGCCGAGCCTTGATATGATTGTATGATGGAATGGGACCAAGGTTTGCATGAGTGATTGTAGTGGAGCACTGAAGTATTTGCTTGCGCTTCTTGTTTGTGCCTGGACGTTTCAGTGGATCCAGATTTCGCGATTTAAATCACCCGAAACGAGAGGTTTGAGATTTTATTCATGAATAACATTTGGTGTTTTTCGTACTGAGAAAACTAGTGGGGAAAAATGTTGAGAAAGTACCTGGTACTACCCTTCTTTAAAAAAAAAAATTAATTACCCGAAACGAGAGGGCTGAGATTTTATTAACGAGGAAAAATTTGGAGTTTTGTGTTAAAATAAACTGAAGAAAAATTATGCGTTAGAATAAACTGAAGAAAAATTATGCGTCAGAATAAAATGAAGGATAATTATGCGTTAGAATAAACTGAAGAAAAATTATGCGTTAGAATAAACTGAAGGAAAATTATGCGTTAGAATAAACTGAAGGAAAATTATGCGTTAGAATAAACTGAAGGAAAATTATGCGTTAGAATAAACTGAAGAAAAATTATGCGTCAGAATAAAATGAAGAAAAGTTCAAGTGTTGTGGAAGTATCGAGTACCTGGTACTTCAGGTTCCCTTAATGAGTTTATATATAAAAATCATTTATAAAAAAATTATATTATATTAATCACCCGAAACTTCACGATTGAGGTTTTACTTATGAATAATAAAACTTGGAGGTTTTCTCAAAGAGAAGACCGGGGAGGGGGAGGGGGGGAAGTACCCCTCATTAGAGTTAATATATACCAAATTTATTTTACCCATCTACCTACCAGAAAATAAAAAAAAACTTATTCATGAAGTACGCCTTAAGAACAATCAAAGAACTAACAAGTAATCAGATCATATAATAATAATAATTATAATACAAAGAAATTCACAATATCGTGAAAAGCTATTTTGTAATAAAAATCGATTACAAAATCTGCGATAGATTCTCAATAAAATATAAATTAATTTTTACAAGATGAAACTGTCTTTGTACTTGTTCTAGACATCCTTATCCCAACAAAAACACCTTTGAGGAATGTTAAAGCAACTATGCTAAGAAACAACGAAGATAAAACGTAGGAATGGATACAGGTTAAAAACAGCACAGAACAACTAGCAAGACCTATTAAGCAAAACATAATAAACGGAAACTATTAAGAAAAAGATTTCGACAGACTACCAACATGAATAGCGTACAATAAATGCTATCATTTATTATCTAACAGTCTGCCAATGAAAAACTAGCAAAATCAACTAAGTAACAATTCCTCGCAAGACTACGTACGTGAATAATCTGGTGCTCGTTTTGGAAAATATCCCGAGACGGGTAAGAAGCAAAACAAGCGAACGATAACAAGAAAATAATTGATATAATTCAGCAATAAGTATATCAGAATATATATATATATATATATATATATATATATATATATATATATATATCTATATATATATATATATATATATATATATAAATATATATATATATATATATATATATATATATATATATATATATATATATATATATATATATATATATATATATATATATATATTATATATATATATATATATATATATATAAGTCTGAGCACATGACGTTACTTATACTTCTCGTGGCAGGTGTGTGATTAAAGCTGCTTTTCACTGTATGTCCTGATTTCTTGGTTCCTAGGTTCGCGCCCGGAACGACGAAATTATTATCAAATAAAATATTCCCCTTCGGTTAACATAGTATATATGAAAATAAATTAATTCCTAGGTAGAGCGAATTAGATAGTAAAGGACATTTGTAGCTCAATGCATAT
>NC_087213.1:10140557-10158057 GCF_015104395.2 Macrobrachium nipponense | reverse complement strand
GTAAAGCGTTTAGGCATATTCATATTAACGAGAGAGAGAGAGAGAGAGAGAGAGAGAGAGAGAGAGAGAGAGAGAGAACCTGCCTGCTGCCGAGAAACAAAACGCCCTTGAGACTAAGCTATGCTCTTCGATATCGTCTCCATCTGACTTCTTTACGGCTCTCTAGATTTCAGATTCGAATTTCTCTCGCAAGACGTCGAATTCCATCAAGAGTTCTTAATCTGACGAGAATTATGAAGGCCCTGAATATTTCAGCACTGGAATTAGACTGAAACCTTCTGGAGATGAGGACTGTTAGGCAGAAGCATTTTTGAGAAAGGACTGTTAGAGTGAAGTCTTCTGAGACTGAGGTCTGCTAGACTGAAGTCCTCTGAGACGAGGACTGTTAGACTGAAGCATTTTTGAGAAAGCAATGTTAGACTGAAGTCATCTGAGACTGAGGACTGTTCGACTGAAGCAGTTTTCAGACAGGGCTGTTAGACTGAAGTCTTCTGGGACTGAGGACTAATAGATTGAAATCTATTTTAGACTGAACTGTTAGACTGAAGTCCTCTGAGACTGAGGACTGTTAGACAGAAGTCTTCTGTGGCTTAGGACTGTAAGACTGAAGCCTTCTGGGACTGAGGACTGTTAAGACTGAATATTTCAGTGCTTGAATTAGACTGAAGCCTTCTGAAACTGAGACCTGTTAGACTGAAGTTTTCTTAGACTGATGACTGCTAAACTAAAGTCTTGAGACTGGGGACTGTTAGACTGAAGCCTTTTGAGTTATGGACTGTTAGACTGAAGCCTTATGAGACTGAGGACTGTTAGACTGAAGTATTCTGAGTTGAGGACTTTTAAACTGAAGCCTTCTGATACTGAGAACTGTTAGACTGAAGCCTTCTGAGACTGAGGACTGTTAGACTGAATATTTCAGTGCTGGAATTAGACTGAAGTCTTTTGAGATTGAGGACTGTTAGACTGAAGGCTTCTGAGACTGAGAACTGCAACCTTTGAAATATTTCCTTGATAACAGTCTTGCCTTGTAATCAATTCATGTTTGCTCTAATATAAATATTTTTTTTTTGCTCGTTAAGTTTTAAATCTTTAACTTTGTTATTATCTAAATCCCATTATACTTCTCTCTGGTTCTTTTTCCTCGTCTTTTAATATAAGCATTCAATCCAATGGAACAAATAATAATAATAATAATAATAATAATAATAATAATAATAAATAATAATAATAATAATAATAATAATAATAATACATGTCGAAATACTAATGAGAATTACAGTATGGCTGCTTTACATATTGAAAGAAGCTTATATACAAACTGACACTACCAGATTAGCCATAAGGTTCGATTTTCACTCTACAGAAAGGAGGAGTCTCCAGAGGCTAGCCACACCTTGAAGGATACCCGCAGTAAACAAGTGATTCTTCCAGAAAACAGTACATTTTGAAAAAAAAACACGGGAGCATATACAATATAATATCACGAATTTTTACACAAATTTTCCCAACAAAAATTATTATTAATGAAAAGACGAAAGAAAATATAAATATATATATATCGAGCAAGAGAAAGAGGGAGAGAGAATATCGAACCTCTTTCTCTTGCTCGATATATATATATATATTTATATTTTCTTTCGTCTTCTCATTAATAATAATTTTTGTTGGGAAAATTTGTGTAAAAATTCATGATATTAAATTGTATATGCTCCCGTGTTTTTTTCAAAATGTACTGTTTTCTGGAAGAATCACTTGTTTACTGCGGGTATCCTTCAAGGTGTGGCTAGCCTCTGGCGACTCCTCCTTTCTGTAGAGTGAAAATCGAACCTTATGGCTAATCTGGTAGTGTTAGTTTGTATATTAAGCCTTCTTTTGACTATGTTGTTCTTTGTAAAATCAGTTTGCCTCAGTAAAGGGTCCGAACAGGACCGAAAGTACTTAGCTATCTCGCTTTTCATTTTTTCCTTCGTGGCAAAAAACTTTTATTCATACATAACATCACGTTTTATATACTTCGTGATCAAGTTATTCATATATATAAATAAATAATAAAAATAAATAAATATATATATATATATATATATATATATATATATATATATATATATATATATATATATATATATAAAGATTATCACAGAGGAAGCCTAAAACCTCATGTTACCCAGAGAGAGAGAGAGAGAGAGAGAGAGAGAGAGAGAGGAGGACGTTCGATCCTGTGAAATAATCCCTCTTTATTAAGGTCTTTTAAGATCCCCCACCGGTAGGGTGGGCGAGGAGGGGATGACAGTGGAGGGGGACGGGGGGGTGGTTACGGGCGAGAGGTGGAGAGGGATGCTTCCGAATGAATGGAGCAAGTTGAAGGATTCTCCTGACGAGGTAAACCTCCTTGTGTTCGAGAAGGTCTTGAATCCTTGATAGAGCGGAGGGGGAAGAAGTTGGAAGGGGTACCGGGGGAGGAGGGAGAAGGGGGTGGAAAAAAGGGAGGGAGGAGGAGGAAAGGTAATGGGAGGGAGAGGAGGAGGAGGGGATGGAAGGAAGGAAAGGAAAAAGGGAGGGAGGAGGAGGGGAAGAGGAGCAGGGAGAAGACCGAGATTTTATTTCAGATACAACCGGACATTAACTTTGAAAAGCAGAGAACGAAAAGATAAATTAGGGGATTCCGGGATTAATATTCTTGACAGGGAAGAATTGGGAAGGGGAGTAGGGTAAGAGGAGAGGGAAGACATGCAGGAAGAAGGAGAAGTAAGGGACGAAAGCAAAGAACAGAAGGGAAGTATAGGGGAAGCAAGTCAGACAAGGGACATTTCTTTTCAGAAGGAGAGAAAATCATAACAGGATGATAAAAAGCTATTGAGAGGATTACTGTGGGATTTATGGGCACTAATAACGCAAAATATGGAAATCAGGGAGCATAAAAGAACGGTGATATGAACGAGAATATGACGATGCATATTACTGATGTATAGAGTCTTATTCACGGGTCCTTATTCATACACAGAATTTCTTTCCACGTGTTTTTTCTATGCATAGAACTTCCTCTAGAGACGTCTTTCGATAGGCAGAACATCCACCAATGTAGTTTCTTTCAACGGATAAATTTATTGGAGAAAGAATGAAAAAATAAATCCTCCAAATTTTCAAAAGCAAAATTCACCAACCACTTAACATAATATTCATGATATACTGCTTTGCTTTAGAAGAAGCAGGGAAGTTACAGCCTCCCTGGTCTGCTCCATTCTCTCTCTCTCTCTCTCTCTCTCTCTCTCTCTCTCTCTCTCTCTCTCTCATCCCTTCTGGCAGTCGACTGCAAAAACGTTTTCAAACTAGACTCACGGCCTGAGAAACAAAAGGTCTTTGAATTAACTATTTCCTGTATTTAACTATTCTTAAAGAAGTCTGTCATATATGACCTCAGATATTAGACAACTACTTCAACGTGTTTAATGCTGATAAGTCAGGTTCCAGGAACAACATGGTGAAAAATATTGAACATAAAATTGGAGGATAATTATTTTCATACTAAATCACTCAAAGAATGCACTTTTATCTTCGTACTGCATTCCCTCACAGACGGTGTCGTCTTCTCCATTCAATAAAATATGCATCATATACAAAAACTGATGATTTCATCACACAAATAGCATCCAATATCTCATTATGCGGAAACACTCGACGGATTTAAATTTTTTACATCTCCATATGACTTTTCTTGAATATTTCACTTACAAACTTCAATTAGAATTTACGAAGGCAATTTCGACGGTTTTTTACTGCATCATGAGACATGGTCTTCCAATTGCCATTAAAAAGTGCAATGGTTTCACGTTACATGCTTTTTGTCATTAAGGGTAAAATCTGCGACTTATATATATATATATATACATAATATATATATATATATATATATATATATATAATATCTATATATATATAAATATATTGTATAAAGTCGGTCTCGTTTTTCATATCTGTTTAACGCACGGATCAACAGCCAAATTATTTTTCATGTTTAAACAAATCACAAATATGAAATTATTATCCTAAGAAGCAATTGAGGAAATCTTATTCATAAGTATCAAGAAACACAGCTTAAAAAAAAGAAAAAAAAATCGAGTATGATATGATATTCGTTATCCACGAAAAATAAAGTTCTGTACAGCTTCATAAAAAGATCAAAACGATTAATATTCGGTGCTTGATGTTACCCCATATGGTATGCTGTATGTTAAATCCATCACTTAATGCTGCTACTTCATCAGAAGATGTTTAAGAAATGAAAAAAAAACATAAAAGTAACATAAAAAGAAAAGTATCATGAAAAAAATCGTGAAATAGGAACAGCAAACAAACAAAAATTGAAATGTTATAGTTAAAATGACCCAGTAATTAAAATGGCAAATAGAGACCTATACTACAAATCAAACATACCCCAGCCTCCTTTACGTTACGTCAACTAAACAGCAGAACAAGAAGAGAACTAATTTATATAATAACCCCCCCCCCCCGAGTCAAAAGAGCCCACATACTTGAAAGAAAACGCCCTAAAAAAATCTACTTTTCTTTGAAGACATTCTCATAAGATCTGAGTAAACAGATTTCTTCCGCGACTTACAAGGGCGTGTATAGGACGGACGTCTTTGAGTAACTCAGACCCCTTGGGCAAGCAAACAAGAATTTGATAATGCCACTCCTTCACCCCCCCCCCCCCTCTCTCTCTCTCTCTCTCTCTCTCTCAAGACGTAGACAATTGGATAACCGTTCTTGAGAGCCCCTGAAGGGAGCCTCCTTCAAACACTTCATTGAACTACGGCTCTTGTCGAACGCGACGGGAAACAAGCCGGTTTCGAAAGCCTGTGAACGCGCTTTCGGTCACGTGGAACGCCCGGAAGCTCAAAGAGAGAGAGAGAGAGAGAGAGAGAGAGAGAGAGAGAGAACTACAACAAATGAAAAATGATTAAGCATAATGAATGAATGATGAAAAAAATACTTATGATAAATGCTATAATTCAACCTTTTGAATCACTATGTATAACAAACTCCAAATTGTACCCTTTTGAAAAAATATATTCTTTCACTGTAAAACCAAAAATGAGAGAGAGAGAGAGAGAGAGAGAGAGAGAGAGAGAGAGAGAGAGAGAGAGAGATAAGAAAAAAAAAATCAGCCGTAAAACAAGGCACTATATCGATTAGGAAATGTTCCGTCGGGAAGGTGTGGCAGACTTGATTACGGCCACTCAAGAGACAATGGCATGGACGCGAGAATAGGAGAGAGAGAGAGAGAGAGAGAGAGAGAGGGGGGGGGGATGAGACAAGGTCTAATCCCCTGGAACAAAAGGGGAGAGAACAGTAAGGAAGGAATTAGTCAGAGAGAGAGAGAGAGAGAGAGAGAGAGAGAGAGAGAGAGAGAGAGAGAGAGAGAGCAATGAATACAGCTGTTGGGGTAAATGGGAGAGGTTGAGAATAAAGACTAAGAAAATAGAGAGAAAAAATAAATTGCAAAGTAGGGCCAATATATCCTTTGCAATCATTCCCCTCTTTCCCCCACCCCCCTTAAAAAATAAAATAAAAGTCTAAACGAAGATCTATAACAACACGCACAGAACAAAAGAATAACATTCTGAAGAGCGAAAAAAAAACAAAAAACAAATACAAAACCTGTCAATGAAAGAAAACCATTAAAAAGAACGAAAAAAAGACTTCAGGAAAACACGCAGCAAAAGAAAGAAAGAAAGAAAAAAAACAGACGGAACAGAAATGGCACGAAAACTGGTGATTGATCAACAGCCGGTAATTGGGGAAAAATTCGCGCTAACAGCCAGGGGACGATATTCTCACGCCCGGGGGACCAGAATCTGTTTCGGGTCATTTTTAACGATCTGTTAAAACGGAGTGAGAGGGGAAGAAGAAGAAGAAGAAGAAGAAGAAGACGCCCCAGAATAGATTGGAAGAAGAAAGAGAAAGGAAAAAGGTAACGGAATAATTCTTTTGGAATGGAAATCGAAAAAAAAATTAATGCAGAATTTTATGATAAATTTCGAAGATAATGATTATATGTGAGAGCAATTCCGGCTCACAAGAAAGGAAAGTGTGACGGAATAATTCTTTTGGAAATGACAAATATTAATGCGCAAATTATTTTTGATAAATTTAGAAGGTAACGCTTAAGATTAAGATCAATTCCGGCTCATTAGAAATGAAAGAAAGTGACGGAATAATTCTTTTGGAAATAATGGAATAAAATAATTATGGAATTTTTTTTTTATAAATTTAGTTATAAATTTAGAAGAAAACGATTCAAAGTACGTTCAATTCCGGTTCAAAAATATATTAGATGACGGAAAAATTCCTTTGGAAATACAAGAAAGGATACGAAATGTTTTGTAAATTTACAAGTTAAAGATTAAAAATTAAGAGCAATTCTGATCCATATTTATTGAAGAGCCGTTATTAAGTATGGAAAATGTCAACACTAACACACTAAAAAAAAATCTACATTTCAAAATCTCTCAGGAAAAAGACTTCTGGTAATCATTAGCGGTCACCCTCCCGAGTAGTGATTCCACCCAATGTTGCTTAATATCGTCAGTTTGTCAGTTTATAGCTTCCCTATAGCCCAACTGTCATACAAATCCTTAAACCTTTAAGCAAAAGGTGAATGAATATACTGTACTGAAAGGTTATTGATATCAGAATTAGACATTAAGCCTTATACTACACTGGACTATTATACCTAGTTTTGAGTTTTACTGCAAACTATAATGCTTGGTTATATATGCAAGTTTCCTGGTGATTCGTCGTATGAATATATACTATTCTTTGCAACTATTATTCAATTAATTAGTATAATGCTGTGTAAAATGGAACAGAAATACTACCATATCTATTACATAATTCAATACAAATCAGAACTGGTATATCCCCCAGTCTCACCAAAATGGACAGAATTCCATTTCCCTTAAGCCTAAAACCTCCCTGAAAACGTAACCTGGAAGCACCAGATCGCAGGCCATGACCTCAATAACATCTGTCGAGCTCAACATTCAAAACATATTTTGCATATCAATAATGCACGGAGGAAGCCGTGTCGACATATCGGCCTTACCTTTGAAATAACAAACCTTGGACAAGGAATAACACAGGACTTATGTGCAGGAGGTCGCCTCTCTAGAGAAGCAATGGCATATTGATTCACTTTGTTGGCTTACCTAGAATCAATGAGACCCACTTTCAGACTAGACCAGGTATCTAAGGTCTGTTGCAATATGCTCTAAGCACGCTGGAACTATGGCCGGTGAGTGAATGACTCACAGATTCATAATCTTATTGAAGGTGGCTGATTTGAACGAAGAATTATCCTCGTCGCAGTCTTGTGCTCCAAGAGAAATATTCACGAACATGATCCGAAAATTTCAAAAATTCTAAGTGTATCGAGGTAATTTGGTTAATAAATGGAAAGTGTTCCTTTGGGAGTCTTTGTTATAAAACTAATTCCGAAATTGCATGAAATGTAGCAAATGGATACTTAGTATTGGGGTCTTTGTTACATGAAGGTAATTTGGAAAAAAAAAAAATATATATATATATATATATATATATATATATATATATATATATATATATATAATAACGGAAGGTTATCCGGTATTGTCAAAACAAACTATTGACAATAGAAAATAGCAGGAACCAAAATTGATGACGATATCTATTTTGTTTTTAAATTGCATATCTACAAATAAAATATAACTGTTAATAATTCAAGACCTCTATTAAAGGGGTATACATACGAAGGTGAAAGTCGCATTTCACGAGGGGATAAATGATCAATTTTCTATAAAAAAAAAAAAAAAAATTTACTCCTGCAGACACCACGGACAAACTAGCATCGCATGAGCAACGGCATCAATAAGGTCAATCAAGTAGCACAGATTCCTTTTAGGTGACATGCAAACCTTACTGAATTCAGCACTGCAGATAAAATATTCATCAATACTTTTTTCTTAGTGATGGAAATCATGCGTTGTAACCATAAGGGCCAATATCCTTTTCCAGTTTGACGTATTTTGATACAACTCCAGAAAGCAACACAAACAGCGTTCATTGCAAGCAATGTAATTGATATTGATATGAAGCAAACGGTTAATTATGGAACTACTGAAGTTATAACGAAAAGGAAATTTCTTAATCAGTTCACTCCCTTCTGGTCTCCATTTACATAATATGTTTGGCACAGCAACGAAATTTTTTTCGCCTGTTTTTGTTCTCATGAAAAAAACAAGGGAGAATCTTCAAGAATTTTTAAGGAAACGTCAAACACAGACCTCTGCCACACTTATTTATGCTTTTAAACTTTCGTACAAGACAATTCTAATTAGTGACAGCTTTTATTGACAGTAGAACCCAGGTGTTTGGGGAATATTTGAAAAAGGACGTAACTGAGGTAGCTTACTTTAATGTCATATTTCATTTCATGTCTTAATTCCATGCACTGTATCATCCCTGTTCGTGAAGCATTCCGTCGAAGCATGAGCAAATAATACAATATTGAGATAAAATTCTTAAATATGCAAAAACTGTAACTTTTTCTCTTATGTTTACTTTAGTGCGCAAATTTCTCTGAAACAGATCAGATGAAAATTTGAATACCAGTTTTTATTGAGTATTTGAGTGATGTATAATCCTCTCGGTATCATCCATACTTAAGCCTCTCTGTTATAGAGATAGATAGATAGATATACAAAGGGACAGACGTACAGACAGATTGATAATAATCAGACGACGCGTCATCGAAAGTAGATAGATAGATAGAGAGATAGATAGATAGATAGATATACAAAGGGACAGACATATTGATAGATAATCAGACGACGCGTCATCGAAAATAGATAGATAGATAGATAGATAGATAGATAGATAGATAGATAAAGGGACGGACATACAGACAGACTGATAGATAATCAGACGACGCGTCATCGAAAATATATAGATGGATAGATAGATAGATATACAAAGGGACAGACATACAGATATATTGATAGATAATCAGACGACGCGTCATCGAAAGTAGATAGATAGACAGATAGATAGATATACAAAGGGACAGACATACAGACGGATTGATAGATAATCAGACGACGCGCCATTGAAAATAGATAGATAGATAGATATACAAAGGGACGGACATACTGACAGATTGATAGATAATCAGACGACGCGTCACCGAAAGTAATCACATCGAGCACACACAAAAGATGAAAAGGCGTTACTGTCAAATCACAGAACGGGAGAGATTCCCTTTCTGTGCAGGGCTTCCTTGCAGATAGGGAACGGGAAACTGCGCGTTCCGTCCACATTATTCCCGACGTCCGCGAACCCTGTCACCAGCTAACAGCTTCGCGCTTCCAGCTCCCTGTCAAAGGGGTTCCATATCCCTTTGATCAAGTAAGGAGGAAATCAAGCAAAGGGGGAACTAGATTCCGTATTTAACACCAGCATTGTGCTCGCGAGGCGACTGGAACGATGTTTGGCGAAACTTTAGTTTTTTTTTTTTTTACTTGTGGTACTTCTGGCGTCTTGTTCTTGTTAGGAGATGTTATTTCGAGGATAGATTTCTGGTTCTTCACTCCACAGAGATATAAGAATCCAGCTCTTTTTTTCTTTAAACTACAGAGATATAAGAATCCAAATCTTTTTCCTTACACTGCAGAGATATAAGAATCCAGCTCGTTTCCTTACACTACAGAGATATAATAATCCAGCTCTTTTCCTTACAATACACAGACGGATGATTCTAGATCTTTCTCTCACACTTTACACACGACCCCACACAGAATATATTCCAGCTTGTAGACTGCAACGGTCTCAAACTGTATTTAAAACGTAAGTGTTAATTTCGAATATTCAATGAAATGGTTTGTTTTTTAATTGTTACATAAACGTCAGGCATGTTCTTACGTTGGTAAACGTAGATAGGAAGACATTTGTTGGAACACTTATGTTTAACATGTATAGAGCATTTCGAAGATTGGAGAATACCTCACACGGAAACGTGCGCCTGGAGAGGTGTAGGGGAAAAGGTAGATTGCCAGATTTTACAAAATCTTACAAATAGTCCCCTTCCAAAGTTTCCAAGCATTACAGAGCACAAAAAAAAAAAAAAAAAAAAAAAAAAAAAAAAAAAAACGGTTCAGTACTAGAAAGACCTACATTTTTTGCTCTTTTTTCATGAAAACTTACAAAATGACACGAATTATACACGTAAAAACGTACGATATTACATGAAAATTATGAATGCTTCTTCAATATAAAGTGTAATACTCAATATAATAGACTAAAAAGTTTGCACAGCTTAGAACCGAATAAATCCCAAGTATTTCACAGAATTAAAAAAAATTGTATTATACTGGAAAACGTTTATTACATGGACGCACAATCAATTCTACTATATTAAATAAAATCTATAAAAATGTGCTAAGTATTATCTTTGGTTTCTCAGTAAATTCAGAAGTGTGCAATTCGAATAGATTATCTCTCTCTCTCTCTCTCTCTCTCTCTCTCTCTCTCTCTCTCTCTCTCTAAAAACCTCAGTTCATTTCAGTGTCATAAATTGTATGATACGATAAGCCGGCTGTAAAATATCAAAGGATCTTTTACCAAATTTGCAGGTCAACAGGATTTATAACCTTCAGGGACTGAATCGAATTAAATTTATGAGAGAGAGAGAGAGAGAGAGAGAGAGAGAGAATTTATTAATAACTCACAATATCATAGTGAATAGAATGTATGCAAATAAAGCTCAGAGAGAGAGAGAGAGAGAGAGAGAGAGGATAACAATCTAGAAAACTGACGACATCATAGCGAACAGAATATATACAAATAACGGAGAGAGAGAGAGAGAGAGAGAGAGAGAGAGAGAGAGAGAGAGAGGATAACAATCTAGAAATTGAATACATCATAGCGAAAAGAATATATGCAAATAACGGGGAGAAAGAGAGAGAGAGAGAGAGAATATCACTCTGAAAATAACTTAAAATATTGTAGCGAATAGAAAATATGCCTCTCGATGAGAGAGAGAGAGAGAGAGAGAGAGAGAGAGAGAGAGAGAGAGAGAGAGAGAGAGAGAGAGAGGCAAATAACTTCAAAGCAAGCTGGAGAATGTCATTCCTGGCCGGATCCGATACCGGAGTGCACTCTCTCTTCCGATATCGCGCTTTAGGGAGGATTTATCCGGACGAATCCACTTCCGGTGGGATGCAGCGCGCGCATGAAAGGGTAATTAGCGATGCGTTGGAAATCCCCCCCCCCCCTTTCTTTGCGCCTTTCGTGCTGATTTTATTGCTTTGGCCCTCGGAGTAAAAATATGACTTTCATTAAATGAGAGCAATACATCTCCCCACCTGTCACGAGAGGTGATGTATTCATGTTTGGTGTGAGCTCGTGAAAGAGGGCAAATAACTGTCTGCAAGTCTGTAAATGTGTAAGTTGTCTGTACCCAATAACACTGCAAACGAATATTTACAGTCCGTAATGCGTAAATTGTCTTTACAAAGTAAATGTGTAAAGGAATATTGACAATCTGTAATGTCTTAATTCTCTTTACCAAGTAAAGGCATAAACGAATATTGACAGTCCGTAAATGTATAAATTGTCTCTACCAAGTAAATGTGTAAATGAATATTTACAGTTAGTACGTGTATAATGTCTCTACAAGTAAATGTGTAAACGAATATTGACAGTCCGTAAATGTATAAATTGTCTCTACCAAGTAAATGTGTAAACGAATATTTACAGTCCGTAAATGTATAAATGTCTCTACCAAGTAAATGTGTAAACGAATATTTACAGTCCGTAAATGTATAATTGTATCTACCAAGTAAATAAGTAAACGACTATTTACAGTTCATAAATGTGTAAATTGTCAATAGTGCGTAAGAGTGTAAATGAATATTTCCAGTCCGTAGATGTGGAAATTGTCAACGGTCCGTAAAAGCGTAAATTAATATGGCAATTCCGTATATGTGTAAAATGTCGACAGTCCGTAAAATAGTGTAAATTAATATTTCCAGTCTGTAAATGTGCAAATTGTCTCCAGTCCGTAAATGAAAACGAACGTCCACAGTCCGTAAAAGTGTATGAATAAATGTTTCCAGTCTTCCCAAGAGTGTATATTGTCTCAAGTCCGTAAAATAAAAAGTAAAGGAATGCCTCCAGTCCGTTAAAAGGTGTAAATTGGAAGCCTTCAGTCCGTAAAAGGTGTTAAATGAATGTCTATATTCTGTAAAAGTGTAAACGGATGCGTCCAATCATTAACAGTCAGTCTCCAGTCCGTAAAAAATGGTAAATATGTCAAATTCTATGAATCACAGGATTAGAGTCAACTTCCTGAAGATAAGTTAGTAAGTCTCACATTTCCAGTTGTAAGACAAATACGTATATTGGGTCCTGTTCAAAGAATTATTACGCTGTCCTTCCTACATACTAACGAATTACTGAAAATTATGCCAACGCAATAAGCTTTTAGCAAATTATTTGTTTACTTATTTATTTATTATTTTTATTTTTGTAAGTTTGTAGCAGTTGTTCATAACTTTTATTATTGGGATTTACCTGAAATATCTCTTAACGTACATGATCGTGTAATACGAGAATAACACAATCTAACATTGTTTGTGCAGCCGTTAACTGCTAAAACTGATCACGTGAGTTACTATTTTGACATCTGATTGCTGCACTAATCAAGAACAGTCGAGTTGATTTCCTTGAACGATAACATGCATCGTAAATGACCTAATTTCACAGACTTTGTATAATATACGCAAACTCATTCTGTCTTAGTCATCGCATTGCAAGTTGTAAACACCAGATGTGGTTAAATATGGCATCAACATTATTTGGTAATAACAGTAACAGTAATGGCTGTGGCAGACACTATTAAAGGGCAATGTTGCCATCTGTCGTTTTTACTACACAACTATACCCACCTAAGGGCAACTGATTATTGCCAGAGATCCCTTAATTCTGATAACGGATCTCGAATGTAAATACTACATAAGCATTTGTTGTTCCATTTCAGAATATGATCCCGTCAGAATTTTACTTTGATTTCTTTGGGTTAATTCTAACTACAGCCAAGTAAGTAATAAACATGTTGGTAACTTATCGCACAGACATCACAAACATGTTGAATAGAGGTTAATGACATATTGGTAGTTCAAACCAATGTATCAGAAGATTACTTAATGTTGACCAAAGGTTCGTTCTCCACCTCGGTCGTTAACTTGTTTTAAACTTGTTTGTGACATGCAGGAGATAAGTTGCCGTTGCGTATTAATGACATATCTTAATGTAGCGTAGAGATGCACCCTTATGTGACACCAATTTAACACGAGTGAATTAAATATTATCCTAAGAGAGAGAGAGAGAGAGAGAGAGAGAGAGAGAGAGAGAGAGAGAGAGAGAGAGAGATTTAAGTTCAAAACAATGACTCTGGAACTTCAAATATGAAAACTTAACTTGTGTTTTTCATGTGATGTTAAACAGTGCCCCACTACAAAAGGTTCATTTTCACATACTTACAATTTCATCTGTTTACAATTTAATCTGTATCGCCTCATCAAGTTAGAGACTGAAAAAGTAATAATGACGAAACAGTGATAAATGTGTGTAAAAAATTGTGAAAGTATTACTGGCATATACAATGTAAATATGTGGATATACGCAAAGATTCCAGACTCATGATGAACTGCATTCACCAGAACCTCTCTCACTGTCAAACTTCCTTGTCAAAGTGATAGAGTTATGTCAGTATAACCAATTAAACTCATGCAATGCCACCATGTAGGAAAACAATGATATTGAGAATGAAAAGCACAATTCAAACTATCAATCGTAGGAGGATATAAGCATCCATCACTCCTTCTGGGGCAACTCTCTCTCTCTCTCAACGTTTGTTAGTACATGAAGGTACATTTTGAGACATGTCAAAATGAAAGGTATTCAGTTAGTTTTCAGATTTTGGTTTTTTATATATTTTTAAATAACTAATATAAGGTGTAAACTATTATTTCTTCATACTAAAGTTTGCATACTCTCTCTCTCTCTCCTTTAGCGTTCATCGGAACAAGAGGTCACATTTTGAGAGAGCAAAACGAAACGTATTTCGTAATTTATCCAGTTACACTTTAACAAACATCACGCTTCATGAGATCCTGCATAAAACAAAAACACCCAATTTCATTTTTACAGTTCTTCCCTTCAGGCGTAAAGACTGATGTTCCTCTGCTGGCGAGATGACTACCTTATTTCGGCCGACAAAGAACGCAAGCGCATATTCTTGTTCCCTTTTTAATCCGGTGAGTCCTCGAGAGAGAGTTCAAGGGGATTACTTCTTTTAACTTCTGCTGACACGCCAAGACCCGTGTACCCAGTTGTACCCGACAACGGCGGCAATTTATCCTTTGGTCTGTCTCGGTGTGATGCAATTCCCTGCTATATTCGTTGCAACTCCCTCACTGCTGCTGACTTTCTATTTATTTGAATGTTCACGACGAACAACACTTAAAAAACTTCTTGATTGATAACTAGAGTAGGTTACTCAGCTAACGTAAATTATGTGTGTATATATATATATATATATATATATATATATATATATATATATATATATATATATATATATATATGTATGTATACGGATGTATGTTATGTATGTATATATATATACGGATGTATGTATGTATATGTGTGTGTTTGTGTGTATGTGTATATATATATATATATATATATATATATATATATCTATATATATATATATATATATCAATATATATATATATATATAGATATATATATATATATGTATGTATATATATATATATATATATATATATATATATATATATATATATAATACATACATACATACATAAGTGATCTAGCTCTAGGCAAATGCACAAAGATCGCCATTTTGTGATGGCGCCACTTTTACTGTCATCACAACCACTACTACTTCTATAATGCTATTTATAAAAAACACTGAAAACTCATTTCACTCGGCAGTAAATGACTTGTATTCTTCTTCACTTCGGACCACATCAGGAAAATGTACGTAAGCCCTTGAGTGCATTCCCTATTTGTTACAATCTTATTTTCTTTGTTCGTTGGTTAAAAAGACGGAACGCATTGCGCTCTCTAACTGGGTAAAACGAATAACACCTACTTTTAAGCCCAAGAGAGAGAGAGAGAGAGAGAGAGAGAGAGAGAGAGAGAGAGAGATGCTCAAATGCCCGATGAAAAGTCAAGCTGAAATATTACCCTTTTCCAGCGCAATGTGGTGGGTTATGCCAGTCCATTACTCCCGGTCAGAAGGAAGGGAAGGAATATCTTGGGTATCTTTGCATCGATAATATTTAATTAAAAGTCTGCTTTTCGACTGGGTCTTGCTCTCATCATTTTTTCTGCGCCTTTATAGTGATTGATATAAGAGGTATCCGCAGTGACCATGACGCCAATGACCAGAAGAGTTGTAACATAAATTCACATAAATCAATAAGATCACATCGGCCAGATTTACAAGCTGGTCCTTTCAGATCAAAATATTGAAACCCTTTCTCATCAGACATGGATTGACCATTCCAGTCTCGTCAAACGCGAATTCAATTTTGGCGCTGAATGATGTTTGGAATAAAATGGCCAAAACAAATAAAAAAAAATCTGTCCTATCCAGGCAATCTAATTCAATTAATGGATCCTGGTTCTTTCTGGAACTTCCATTTGGGTGACTGGTGCCCTTTCGTCCGTTATCTCTCATTCGCCCAAGTCCAAAGAGCTGTTGGCTTGTTAGAATTCCGAAGACTTTCGCTGATTGCATGTACTACTAACTAAGCCTTCTTGATCCACGCCCTCTTAAGAAATCATTGGGTACTTGTACGTAATGAGCCTAATTCTTGCAATGAAAACACATTCTAACTAAATTCATGTTCCGTGATCCAGGCATAAAAAACAAAATTAGTTTTCGACACTTCATTTCTTACCTTTATTTGTCCAATGCATTTGTTCTAAGACGGAAATCGAATCATATCTCAGCTTCATTTTTACTTCGTTCAATTTCTTATCCATATTATAGGATGTTTAAAATGTAAAGGGCAAACCTTCAAGGGTCATTCTTATAAGAGAAAAACACTGACAAACGGAAGAAAAGTAGCGCCTGCTACTTTTTCCGATTACCGTACTTGCAACTTGGAAAAGTCCCAGGATTCTCATAGAAAGCTTTTTTTTTCTATTCTATTTTCCCTAACCCTCGTCGTCTCTTGGAAGAAAAAACTGAATCCCTTGAACCATCCATTATTGGACCCGAGAGAAGCGAAGGGTTGGTCGAAATTCCCATTCCCATTCTGAAATTGCTGTAGATTCCGAAGCCAATATTCCATAAGGATGTTTCGGTTTCATGCTGAGTTTAACTTAGAGTAAACGGAATAATACTTTTGAGTGACTTTTTGAGAGTTAATGCGTTTCATCGTGTTATCCAATGAAAGGCTTCTCTGCAAAGTTTTATTCCGAGTACCATCGCTTTGAAGGCTAAATACTTGTGGTTTTCTGTCTCTATACAGAAGCCTAATGTTTCACTTTGTTCCTGATGTTACTGAGAAAACGGATTGTCTTTATTATTATTCTATCAGACCATTGGCTGCTCTGCAGAAGAGCAAGTGTTCGAATTCATTGATAGAATAAGACTAACTAACTTGAAAGACATCCCTACAAATACTGTTACTAATATATTGGTGTTATTATTACATAAATCGCGTCGCTATTTTTTTTTCCTACTGCCTTTCCTGCTGCTTTTATTCCATCCAGTGCTCTCGTTGCCTTTAAGGAAAAAAAAAAAGCAAATCTCAATTTATTTCGCCGTCATCTAAAACGAAGTTTTCGAAGGTATGACGGCCAGCAACTTTTCCGCTAAACAAAGACAATATCTTCTTATCTACACTGACGCAGGGATCCAAAGGGCATGCAATATCGGAGAGAGAGAGAGAGAGAGAGAGAGAGAGAGAGAGAGAGAGAGAGAGAGAGAGACTTCCAATATCCAAGACCATCGGGATAAAGGGGTGGTTCCAAGCCACTGCCCCTTCATCCCGGAGAGGAGAAGAAAGGGATCCGATCGCCTTGCACGACAGAAGAAAGGGTTTCAATCCCCCTGAACCGCCATCTGCCTAACTATAAACACAGTGACCTCTCCCGCACACGCCTCCTCCACCTCCTCCTCCTCCTCCTCCTCATCCTCCTCTTCCATCTCTGATCCTCTCAGTTCAAAGATAAGAAGATAAGAGAGTCCTGACGACAAAAGGAAAGATGGGGGAGGGGTTTCCTCAATAACTCAAGTAACATGACTTATGTATACATGGTTAAGACTCGTCAGACATTGGTCGCAGTTGATAAGGAGAGAAAATAAGAAGGAATCATTAACGCCCAAACGTATTTAATCAAATCGCCATTGAGATTGGGA